>NC_072473.1:80841818-81141818 GCF_027574615.1 Eptesicus fuscus | reverse complement strand
TTTGCTCAAATATCATATGCTCAATGAAGGCTACCCTTGTTGAAATTCCTTCTCTCTCTCCCAGAATTCTCTGTCTTGGCTGATGCTTAATTTTGTTCATATGTTTATTGTCATCTGACATTCTATGTATTATTCATATTTATTGGTTTGCTTGCTGATTGGTTATCTCCCTCACTCCTGTACTCCTGATCATAAGCTTCTTGAGGCTGGGGATTTTTGTTCATTTGTTCACTACTATATTCTTTGTATCACTACTATAACAGTGCCTTGTACATAGCAGGTACTGTACTCCATAAATATTTGTTAAAGGAATGATGGAATCATGAGTATAGTACGTTGGATAGATTAAATAAATGGGAACTAAAATCATCCAGGATAAGAGCAGGACTTAGGTTGGAGAGGATGATAAACCAGGCATTATAAATCCAAGAAAAGTATGAATGAATGAGGAGGACAAGAGTTGACAAAAAGAATAGTGGGTGGTATTGATGGCATGTGCTTCAAAGGAACATTTATTTGATTTTATTTCATTTCATTTTTAAAACAATCTATCTTTTAAAACAGTAAACCATAGATTTAGTTTTTATTTGATTTTATCTGATTCTTTCTTTTAATATATTTTTATTGATTTCAGAGAGGAAGGGAGAGGGAGAGATAGAAACATCAATGATGGGAGAGAATCATTAATTGGCTGGCTCCTGCATGCCCCCTACTGGGGATTGAGCCACAGTCTGGGCATGTGCCCTGACCAGGAATCAAATCGTGATCTCCTGGTTCATAGGTCGAAACTCAACCATTGAGACACACTTGCTGGGTTTCTTTTCTTTTTTGAAAATGGACATGGAAGGCCTGAAAATTGTGCCAGGGAATAGGATCATGTGGACATCACTTTTCACCTCTGTGGTATGTGTATACAGTCCAGGAGAATGAGCAAGCCTGCACTTGATAAAACTGTGAGAGAATTCATGTCTCAGTTAAGACAAGCAAGTATCAGTAGTTTGCAAACCTGGCTGGCTGCACATTAACATCACGTGGGGTGACTCTTCAAAAAGTCCAGAATCCCCAGGCTCCATCCACTTCAAGCCAATTAAATCAGAACCTTTGGTGATGGGGTTCAGGCTTCAAATCTTGTTAAAAAGCTCCCCAGGTGATGTTACTGGGTAGCCAGAGCTGTAGGTAGATGATGCTGCAAGGGCAAGGGCCAGGGGAGTTTTTTGAAGTGCAACATGTGTATCAAAGGGCACAGACAAAAAGCCTGAGAGAGAGGATAA
Source organism: Eptesicus fuscus (assembly GCF_027574615.1). Taxonomy (NCBI): domain Eukaryota; kingdom Metazoa; phylum Chordata; class Mammalia; order Chiroptera; family Vespertilionidae; genus Eptesicus; species Eptesicus fuscus. The sequence continues at coordinate 81,140,547 of NC_072473.1, read as the reverse complement.
AGCATAAAAAGAAAGCATAAACATATGAGGGTTTAAATGCCCCAGGAGAGGAAAGGACCTTATATTTGGGGTAGTGGCCGAGGATAGCATGAATGGAAAGGCATTAATAGGAATTAAGAGGTCTCAAATTATGAGTAGACCCCCTTGGGAAAAAAAATCATTGGTGGTGAGGTTGTCCCAGAGTTGCAACAAACTGGGGAGGTGCTGGTTACCACCAAGTGTCAGTTCAAAATTTAGGGAATTCACATCCATGGGGTGGTGGTGGGGATGTGATTATTGCCTGTGGGTTTCTTTTGGTGGCCTTGGAAAACAGGAATTCAGGAAGTAAAATGGACCCCTAGATGTTCATTGTTACAGGCTATGTGTTCTGCAATTAATGACCAGGTCAGTCTCAGATCTCCAATAAGACAGGTGGAAGTTAAGAGAAATCAGGGCGCCTGTTTCTCTCTCTCTCTCTCTCTCTCTCTCTCTCTCTCTCTCTCTCTCTCTCCCTCTCTCACCATAGCCTCTGGTGAGAATTTTAAAAATCTGCAATAGGGTGCCTTCTTTTTGTTTTGTCTTGTTTGCACATGGTAATCAGGCCATATTTGGTCTATTTGTAGCTGAATCTAAGATTCTATAGCATGCTATCCATGGTATGTGCTTTCAGATGCCACATGCTGAAATCCATGGCCACGAAGGCCCACAACTGCCTGAACAACTGAGGCCCTGAGGCTACTTCTAGTCTTCTACTCTGCCCACTCTGAGCTCGCCTGCACACTCCCATGAAGCCACTCTTCTGTGAACACATAGCCTTTACTGCATTGCTGAAGGATGTTCTGAAGACCAAAGTCAGGTTTGCCCCATGTATCATGCTGACAAAGCAGAAATTGTTCAAAGGTGATTAATGATTGAATGCTGTTCAAAGTCTGTATAAAAGCACATATTTCTTCAAGAGTCTGTCATTAAAAAAAAAAAACACAGCTTAATCAAGAATCATGTGTGATTCCTTTAGTGAGAAGAGTAAAGTTGAAAGAGAAAGAATTTCCTTCCCTTAATTCATCAGTCAGTCTTCAATACATTATGTCTTGGGTGCTTTGGGGAATATAGACATGAGTAAGACGTAGTCAGTGTTTCCAAAGAATTTAACATCTACCTAGGTAGCCCAGCCAGCATGGCTCAGTGGTTGAGCATAGACCTATGAAACAGGAGATCACGGTTTGATTCCCAGTGATGGCACATCCCCCATTGCAGGCTCGATCCCCAATGTAGGGTGTATAGGAGGCAGCTGATCAATGATTCTCTCTTGTAATTGATATTTCTATCTCTCTCTCCCTCTCCCTTCCTCTCTGAAATCAATAAAAATATATCTTAAAAAATAAAATAATATCTACCTAGGTAGACAACAAATACAGTCCTTTTAACTACTACCAAAACAAAGTAATATAGGATATATGCTAAATGAGCATTATAGACCAAATGTGGCACAAGAGAGCTAAACTCCAAATCTACTTCAGGATACATCACCCATGTGGTAGTGCCATCCAACTTGCTCAAACCTGACACAAGGAAGTCTTCTTTGATTGTTCTCTCCCTTCAGCCCCATATTCATTCCATCAGCAAATCCTTTTTGGCTCTAGCTCTATATGTATCCTACATCCGCCTGCTTCTCCCCATAGCCACTGCCACCTCCTAACCCAGGCCACCAGCATCTTTCTTCCTGGAATTCTGTCCTGGCCTCCTATCTTGCCTTTCTCTCACTCTCTTTGCCAATTTCCAGTTCAATTTTGTATAGCATCAAAATACTAGTTTAAAAATATGAATTAGATTACTTTGATCCCTCACTTAAATACATCAGTGACTTCCCACTGCAATCAGCATAGAGAACTCATTACTGTTGCTTGCAAGGCACTGCATTGTCTCCAACCTCCCTGAGCACTACCTTCTCCTGGTTCACTGCCTCACTAAAAAGTTGCTTGAATATTCCAGCATCTATTTCAAGGTGTCTGCACAAGCTGTTCCCTCTGCATGGAATGCTCTTTGTTAATATTTATTCATCTTTAGGGTCTCAGCTTAAATGTTGCTTCCTCCAGAAAGGCCTTTCTTGATTCCCTACCCATCTAAGTTAAGTTTCCCTTGTTATTGTGCCTAATACCACACTGTTCTTTTCCTTTGCACCATTTATTAAAACTTATAATTATATATGTCTGGGTTTATTTGTTTAATATCTTCCTCTTCCACTACACCATAAGCTCCATCAGGGCAGGGTCTATATCTTTTTTGTTTATAATCATATTCTAACCACCTAGCAGAGCACCTAGTATATAATTAATGCTCAATATGTGTCTTTTGGATAAAAAGATGAAATAATAAAGGGATAAAGAAGTAACATGGTCTAAGAAGGATTTTTGGAGAACTAGTAGCAAAACACCATGAACAAAGGCATGGAAATGGGTATTTGTGTGAAAACTATTCTTGGGATGGGGGTAGGTGTGGCTAAAGGATTGGATCTATGTTATGTAGACATTAGAAATATGTTATAGTCATATATTAAAAAGCCTAAAACTCCAGTCTAAGAAGTGTGACCTTTATTTGACAACTTCCACTATGCTACTACCCTAACCTGAACCCAGCTATCCCAAAACAACCCAGAGTGGGCAGAATGCACCACTCTTCCTCCGCTGCAAGCAATTAAGTTTAGAATAGCCCACATATCTCCAGCCAGGTCCAGGGCCTCAGCAGGATTCAGAATGAGCAATGTCTACTGTACCCAAGCATCTGGTGGGAAAGTGAAAGGGGTGATAAGGAAGAACTAGTTGTCAAAGAGCATCAAAAGTTATCTTAAGTCCTGCAATCCTTCCTAAATATTCCATAGGTGTCCAGGTTTCCATTTGACCTTTACTACTCAAGGCTGACAGATATCTCTAATCCTATCTAATCCTCTCTAATAATAGACAAATATGCAAATTGACCATACCTCCGACACACCCACAAGTCACGCCCACAAGCCACGCTCACCACCCAATTAGAGCGAGTATGCAAATTAACCCAAACCAAGATGGCTACAGCCACAGAGAGCAAGGTTTCCTAGGTAACAGAGGAAGCCAAGCTTTCTGCCTGCCCTAGCCAGGCCTAAGCCTCCACACAAGCTACAAAGTTTCAATTATAGAAGGTAAACAAATTCAAACAAATGGCGGCAGAATGGAGCTTGAGAGAGCAGGCCAGGGTTGCCGCCGGCAACAGGGGAAGCAAAACTTTTCGCACACCCTGGCCGGGCCCACCCGCTTAAGGCAACAAAGTTTCAATTATAACCCCAACACAAATGGCTGCCTGCCGGCCTTCGAGGGAGCCCCAGGCTTGGCTCTGCTCCAGGCTACAAAGTTTCAATTGTAGAAGGAAAATAAATTCCAGATACCAGGGCCTCCGCTTGGGTTGCCAGGGGGCGTGGCCGGCCTGCAAACCACCACAGGCCCCTTGCTCAGGCCGCCCCACACCCCAAGGGAAACCCCACCTGATCCGGGACGCCCTTCAGGGCAAACCAGCTGGCCCCCACCCCTGTACCAGGCCTCTATCCTATCTAATAAAAGAGTACTATGCAGATTGATCATCACTGCAACACACAATATAGCTGCCCCCATGTGGTCAAAGATCCTGCCCCCATGTGGACACAAGATGGCCACCACAGGATGGCCAGCAGGAGAGGGCAGTTGGGAGGCACCCAGCCTGCAAGGGAGGGCAGTTGAGAGGGACCAAGCCTGCAAGGGAGGGCAGTTGGAGGTGATCAACCCTGCAGGAGAGGGCAGTTAGGGGTGACCAGGCCAGCAGAGGAGGGAAGTTGGGGGCAAACAGGCTGGCAGCAGAGTGGTTTAGGGGGTGATCAGGCTGGCAGGCAGAAGCGGTTAGGGGCAATCAGGAAGGCAGGCAGGCAAGCAGTTGGGAGCCAGCAGTCCTGGATTGTGAGAGGGATGTCTGACTGCCTGTTTAGGCAGTTGGACATCCCTCAAGGGGTCCCATATTGGAGAGGGTACAGGCTGGGCTGAGGGACAACCCCCCCTCCGTGCACGAATTTTGTGCACCGGGCCTCTAGTAAAATAATAATATGCAAATTAATCATCACTCAACCACAAAGATGGCGGCACCCAGTCCTCTCAGCCCCACCAGAGTCCCCCAGTCCCGGGGGTTGGCTGCTGAGAGCAGGCAGCGTGAGCATCCTGGAGGAATGCTTGATTTGTCACCACAGTGACAAGGCAAGCGTTGCACCCCGGCTGCAGAGGGCCTCTGGGCAGTGGGCACGAAGCGGCCTGGGGGTGGGGGAGAATGCTTGCGATGTTGCCCTGGTGACAAGGCAAGCATTCCGCGCCCAGCTGCGGATGGGCCTCTGGCCAGGCCAGGGCACGCAACGCTTGCGTTGTTACCCTGGCGATGAGGCAAGTGTTCCGCGCCCAGTCGCAGATGGGCCTCTGGGCTATGGAGAGCTTCTGGGCAGTGGACACGGAGCGGCCAGGCCCTGCAGACAGCTACAGTGCACGGATTCATATGCAGGGCTACTAATCCTATATAATAAAACCCTAATATGCAAATCGACCAAATAGCAGAATGACTGGTCACTATGATGCGCACTGACCACTAGGGAGCAAATGCTCAAATGCAGGAGCTTCCCCCTGGTAGTCAGTGCACTCCCACAGAGGGAGCGCTGCTCAGCCAGAAGCCGAGCTCATGGCTGGCAAGTGCAGTGGCAGTGGCAGGAGCCTCTCCTGCCTCCACAGCAGCACTAAGGACCCCTCGGGGGATGTCTGACTGCTGGCTTAGGCCTGCTCCCCGGTGGGCCTAAGCTAGCAGTTGGACATTTCCCCGAGGGGTCCCAGACTGCAAGAGGGTGCAGGCCAGGCTGAGGGACCCCCCCATTGTATAAATATTGTGCACCAGGCTTCTAGTAATAATAATAATAGTGCCTACCTCATAAGTATATTATGATAATTAAATGAAAAAGTGCACATAAGACACTTAGCATAGTGCCTAGCACATGGTAAGCACTCAATAAATGTTTATTATTATTCCTCCTCTGTAAAATGGGAATACTAATAGTGCCTACTTCCTAGGGTTGTTGTGACTATTAAAGGAGATAATACACATAAATGCTTAGCAAAGTGCTTAGCACATAATAAGTACTCAAATGTTAGCTATTATTACTATTATTGGTGGCATAAACAGCAGCAGCAACAATAATATTGAATAGTTCAGGGAAGAAATAATGAGGGTTGAACTAAGGCAGAGAAATTGGAAAATGTAATGAGGGCAACATATGGCTGAAATTGTCACTCTGGCACCCTAGAGGTATGGATTAATATACAGAGAAAGGCCCAGAGCCAGTAGCAGATAGGGCAGGTTACTTAGTCACCAGGCTGAGGCAGGTGATGCCTTGGAAGGTGGTACCCCTCAAGGAAAGCCCTGTCACCAAGGCTCAATTCCCAGCTCTATTGATCAAGTAGGAATTGTCACTATGGTAACGTATTGTTGCCTTACTTGATGTATTACTTAGGGAGAAGATGCAGGGCTCCCAGGCCTGTTGTCTTGGAGGAATGACAGAAGGGAATACATGGCTGGTAAGGCTGCCAGGGGAGGAGGTGTGAGAGGGACAACTAACAGAACTTTGTGTTGCATGGGGCCAGACTCCTATGGGAATTACTAAGCAAGGTCTACTTTGTCCCCATTTTTGTTACTTAATGAACCATTTTGTACCTAGAAGCAGCCCATGTGCCACTGTGCAGTGCTTTTGCAGAAAGACTTCTCAGTCTCAGGATGTCCCCATGTAAAAGACCATCTCCTCTTCTTACCCCAAACAATGTATACCTAACCGACATCAGAAATATCTGCTGGGGTGGGAGCTAGGCCCAAAGGTGACCCAAACACTAAGAAGCCAGGGACCAAAGGGTCTGAAGTGTCACTGAGATTGGAAAATGACTGATAATAACAATAATTCTTTGAGTCCTTCGATGTATCATGTAGTATGCTGAGATCTTTGCAGGAATTATCTTGTTTATTCCTCAAAAGGACCCAAGATGTAGTTACTATTACTAGCCCCATTATACCGGTGAAGACACTGAAGTTTAAAGAAACTAAGTGACTTGTCCAAAATTCCTGAGCACTCACACCTCTCCACAGAGCTTCATGTACTCAGGATAATTTTAAAAACCTGCCATTTATTGAGTACCAACTATGGAGCAGACCCTTGACATGTATTATCTTTGATTCAGTACCATAACTCTATTACATAGGTACAATTATTACTCTTTCCATGTTACAGAGCTAAGGTTGTTAGGTGGTTAAGAAACTTTCCATGATCACTTAGCTAGTAGGGGATAGAACAGGGATTTGAATTTAAGCAAATGATTCCAGCTCCTGGCCCTTTACCCTTACACTACTGATACTTTCTCTTTTTCTCTAACACAGCTCTTTTGTCAGGTAAAACCTAAAGATAACCACAATCATATATCTTGAACCATTTGTTTTCAATGATCTGATTGCTCTAATATCTCCATAGAAAAAGGTGAATCAGGATCAGTACAGATGGGAGAGCTGAGGCCTAGAAAGCTAAAGTGATTTGTCCAGCATTAGATATGGAACAAGTGACAAAGGCCTTACAAGACTTCGGTGCCTATATACTCTAATGACTGGAACAGACACTAAAGAAAACAGATACTTCAGAAAACGGGTGGAAGTCTTCACTTGAGGGCTATAACTCAGAAAGGTCTTTAGAGAAATTATAGCCAACTTAAGATTTTTGCAGTAAAGAGCCAAGAAAAAGGGAAAAAATGTTTTTATGTGGCCATGGTCAGAACTGGGTGATTGGAGCCGAAGATCAGAGGGGAAGATCGGAGCCAGCTGGGGTCCCCCACAGGTGATCAGAGCCAGCTGGGGTCCACTGCAGGCAATCAGAGCCAGCTGGGGGTCCTTGCCCAGGGCCCGAGCTTCAAACAGAGGCTTGCGGCATTGGCTGGGGGCAGAGCTGGGCCATTGGAACCAGCTGGGGTCCCCTGCGGTGATTGGAGCCAGATGGGGGTCCCTGACCAGGGCCCAAGCCTCAGCCAGAGGCTTGCAGCCTTGGCTAGGGGTGGAGCCCGGCGATCGGAGACAGCTGGGGGTCCTTACCCAGAGCCAGAGCCTTGGCCAGAGGCATGAGGCCTTGGCTGGGGGCGGAGCAGGGTGATCAGACCCAGCTGGGTGTCCCTGCCCAGAGCCCAAGCCTCGGCCAGAGGCTTGCAGCCTTGGCCACTGGGGCGGAGCCGGGCGATCAGAACCAGCTGGGGGTCCCTGCCCAGGGCCCGAGCCTCAAACAGAGGCTTGAGGCCTTGGCCAGGGGTGGAGCCTGGCGATTGAGCCAGCTGGGGGTCCCCTGACAAGGGCTGGAGGCTTTAGGCCTTGGCAGGGGCGGAGCCGGAGATCACAGGAGATAGGTGTGAACTACAGAGGAAACACCTTTTCTGACCACTCATTGGCTAAGCTCCCTGTATGCCACTGGTAATATTCTTAGTAGTTTGGGTATAAGAATCCAAAAAGGTGATCTAGGGCTTTTCCACCACACTCCTGGGGGAAAAAACGAAGGTCCGCTGCTGGAGGGCTAAGAAGTGTCATAACCTGCCCTAAACGGTTTGGCTCAGTGGATAATGCCTAGGTTTGCCAACTGCAGAGTCCAGGTTAGATTCTGATCAAGGGCATGTACCTAAGTTGCAGGCTCCTCCCTGGCTGGGGCCCAGGTCAGGGCTCATGCAGGAGGCAACCAATCTAAGTATTCCTCTCACTTTGATGTTTCTCTCTGTCTTTCCCTTTCTCTTTCACATTCTCTAAAAGTCAATGGAAACATACTCAGGTGAGGATAAAAAAAAAAAAAGAAATGTCATATTCTATGAAAGACACATCTTGAAAATGCCTGAAGAAAGTTGTCATTTTTTCTTGGTGAAGGGACCGGAGTTTGTGTTGATGAAAACAGCTTGTCTGCGGTGACTGGCGGTGGCTCCAGCAGCGGGGTGATGGGGCTGGTGCCTTTCCCTGATCAGCCCGGTTGTCTCTCACAAAGGGAGGCCAGACTGCCATAAGGAGCGGGCCTAAGCCGTCAGTAGGACATCCCCTGAGGGCTCCCAGTATGTGAGAGGGGGCAGGCTGGGCTGAGGAGACCCCCCCCCCATGCACGAATTTCGTGCACTGGGCCCCTAGTGGTTAAAGAAAAACAAATCAGTGATATGGCAAAGGGAGGGACTGGTAGGTGGGGAGAAGGTCTTTAAAGTGTGATGTGGTAGGAAGAGGTTAGGGCATAAAAATTGGGGTGTTCACCCTAGCTGGTGTGGCTCAATGGATAGAGTGTCAGCCTGAAGACTGAAAGGTCCCAGGTTCAATTCTGGTCAAGGGCACATGCCTGCCCGGGTTTCGGGTTTGATTCCTAGTAGGGCGTGTGCAGTAGGCAGCTGATCAAGATTCTCATCATTGATGTTTCTATCTCTCTGTCCCTCTCCCTTCCTCTTTGAAATCAACATATATATATTTTTTTCTTTTTTTAAATTGAGTTATTGAAATACCATGAAATAAGTAAAGCCACTGCAACATAGTGTGTTTAATGAAGGGAAGTGAAACAGAGTAAAGTTTTTAAAAAAATCAAAGAGGCATAGAAACTTCAAACAGGATTCAAAGAACTTGGGCAGAAAGGGTGAGAGTTCTGGACACCATTTTGTTCTTTCTTAGAAATGTTTCTACTAAATATTGAATGCTAAAGGGCCTGAAATATGTTCACTATTGAATAACTGGTCAGTTTGCTCACCTAGCCCAGTGGTCGGCAAATCGCGGCTCACGAGCCACATGCGGTTCTTTGGCCCCTTGAGTGTGGCTCTTCCACAAAATACCACGTACCCTAATTAAGTTAATAACAATGTACCTACCTATATAGTTTAAGTTTAAAAAATTTGGCTCTCAAAAGAAGTTTCAATCGTTGTACTGTTGATATTTGGCTCTGTTGACTAATGAGTTTGCCGACCACTGACCTAGCCTTTCTCTTATTAAAAAAACACTCTCCTCTCCACTTACCTCTGCAAAAACCAGCTCCAGGGTACTAGGTAAAAAACCAGCCTCTCAAATGTGGTCTCATATCATAAGTGTCTAAGCCAGAGCTACTGGAGACTTTACCACTTCAGAAAATGGTTTCATTCCTTCAGGCCAGAAAGCCCAAGGGGTCTTGCCTACTGAAAGTCACCATGGGTGGGGTGTGTTACAGCCTTCTGTAAATCATCTAAGGAGTTGGTTAACAGATTTCTTGGGTCCACTCTTGCAGTCTCCAGATTCAGTTGGTTGAGGTGGGTATTCAAACATTTTTTTTTTAAGTGATCCCAAGTGATTCTGTCACAAAGCAAGCTTTGATTTTGGAGACAAGTATGTTTTGTTGAAATGGAAAGCACTACAGTATAATCTATTCCTAAATCTGTCCTCATTCTATACATGAGAGGTCTTGGGCTCAGAGACATTTAAGCATTTGTTCAAGGTCACACAGCTAATTAGTAGCAAAACCAGAAATGGAACCTAGGTCTTCTGTCTTTCAATTCACTGTAAGCTCCATTTACCAAATTGCTTTATCTCTTAATGAGATTTTCCTTTCTAGTTTAAGTATGGAGGCAGATCTCCCTCCTGGTTCTAATCAGAGTTAAAAAACAATGCTACCTTTGTGGAATAATTCATTAGAAAACCAAACATTACAATTTCCGATTGTACTAAAAGCACCAAACATAGTTTTAAAAAGAAAAGAAAATATGATCTTTCCCTTTATAACCATGTATAAGGAGAAATGTACCATATGATTTCTGTGTATTGACCATATTTGTGACTATAATGTTTCAGTTTTAAATTATTCAGTATTGAAGAAGAGACACCCTAGCTTAAAGATTGGACATTCATTAGCATAACAACCAAAGCCTTTTTTTTAAGGTAGCAAAGATTAGTAATTATATTATCTGGCTACCAGTTCCTCTGTGAAATATCCTCATTCTAGTCTAAAACTTTAAAGAAAACAAAACCCAAATAGTAGATAGACTCTAAAGCCATGCTATCTAATAAAGAGGGAATATGCTAATTGACCCTCACACCATCACAAATATGGCAGCACCCACAACCAATAAGAAGGGAATATGCTAATTGATTGACCCACCCTCAAAGATAGTGGTGCCCAGAGCCAATAAGGAAGGAATATGCTAATTGACTGACCCGCCCTCAAAGATGGTAGCACCCACAGCCAATAAGAAGGGAATATGCTAATTGACTACCACACCCTCAAAGATGGTGGCACCCACAGCCACAAGATGGCGGTGCCCAGTCCCCTCAGCCCCGCCAGGGCGGCAAGCATGCAGCAAGGCCAGACCTGCCCCCAAGCGGGCCCGGCCACTCAACACACCTGCCTCTGGAGTCCCCAGTCCCCTCAGTCCCCCAGCCGCCCAGGGCTGGCCTGAGGTGTGGGCAACCCTCAGATGTCAGCTGCCTAGCCTTGCAGGGCCGGCCCAAGGTGCAGGCAAGCCTCACAGCCGCACAGGGCTGCCCGAGGCTCAGATAACCAGAGACACCTGAGGCTTGTGCTGCCGGCAGTGGCAGCAGCAGAGGTGTGATGGGGCATCGCCTTCCCCTGATTGCTGGGTCGCCTCCTGCCCCTGAGGGCTCCCAGACTGTGAGAGCGGGCAGGCCAGGCTGAGGGACCCCCCTCCAGTGCATGAATTTTCATGCACTGGGCCTCTAGTTTGCCAAATACAAAAATTTTGAGGTAAGTGGAAAACCACAAATCATAATTGTAAATAGTTCAAATAATCCAAATTATTCCTTTGGGTACAATAATCCACCCATCTTCTGATAGGTTATAGGCATCCCAGGGTTGGGCTGTGTAAGTACCAAACTAGGTAAAGTGAACAATGGGTAAGTACAAAGGGCATTCTGAAATCTCTGACATGAACAAGCTACATTTAAAAGGCACCTATATCCATCCCTAGAGAAGAGAATTTGCCAAATTTTTAGCTAGCAAATGTTGGGGTGGGGGGGTTATTTCAGGAGTATTTTCCTGAAATGTCCAACTCTCAGAGCATTTCTTCTTTTCACATGTGTCTGTAAAATGGATAACAACTGTCACCACTCTTTCATGCTTCCTCCACTGTTCTGCATCCCCAGGGGATTTTAAGGTTGCTGCTGATTCTCTTCAGACAAAGGTAGTTCCTAAACCACACAAAAGACCACTCTGATTTCCATCTTCTCCTTATCCACAGACCCTACTATTCGCCTAAAGCAAACACTAAATTCCCCTTGACCATATCTGGATGTTAGCAGAAAAGAGATACAAGAATCCCAGGCAGAGTGAGGGGAAAAACTACCCCTATACCTGTTTGCTACTATTCCCTTTGCAGAGGGTGACATCACTGTTTATTTCTGTTACAATAACATCTCATGGGAGAGCCTCAAACTCATCTTCTTTGCAGGAAGTCAAGTAGGATAGAAACTGACTTCTACTCAAAACTCAGCTTCTGGAAAATTCTGGAACAAATCTAGCTGATCTCAGAGGTCAATGAAGATGCATCAGTAGCTTTATCCCAAAAGATATCCCATGTCTTACATGGTATATCTCTAAAGTTAGTTTGCCATTGTCTGCTGCAGTGGCTGCTGCCAGCAGAAATTACCCTAAATGACCATTCAATTCACAGTGAATTTAGAGTGATTTGATGTTGGAAAATGCTTTTGACACAGTTCTAGTTGGATATGAATTTAAAAGCCTATTTGCTTAAATAGTTGAAGGTAAAGCATGTATTGCATGTGTTTTATGTGCAATTAGGGATTTCTGTTCCAATCCTTTTGTGGTGTCAAGTATGAATTCCTGTCTCACACTTGATTTAAGAAACACAACCTGAAATTTAAGAAGATATTGAGAAGAGGAGCAAGATGTACTTTTATATACTTTGATTGGAATGTAAATTGGTAAAAACACATTAGAGAGCAATTGGGCAATATCTAGAAAAAAATAACTGAACAAATGCAGTCTTATGAATTTATGTTAAGGAAATAATTAGCCAAATTCATATTATATACTCCAAGGATGTTCATCGTGGCATTGAGTGCTCATAAAGGCATAGAGTGACAATTACGATTTTTTAAAAATTTCAGACATTTCTGTACAATGAAAGACACTAAAATCAAAATTAAAAGATAAATAATAAACTTCTTAATACTTTTGCAACATAGATAACAGTTAAGTAGGTACTATCTGAAATACATAAAGTGATCCCAGTTCTCAAAACAAGAAATATCAACTCAATAGAAAAACAGGCAAAGAATATGACATGGCAACACAGAAGAAGACATACGAATGGCCAATAAACACATGAAAAGATGTTCAGCCCCACTAATATTCAAAAAGTGTAAATAAAAAGATTTTTTTCAGTTATCATATTGTCAAACATTAAAAAGCTTAATAATATATGAAATTGGAGAGGAAGATCATGGAGAAATGGCCATTGTTGGTGAGAATGTAAGTTGCTGTAGTCTTCTTGTGGGGGTCTATAAAAATCAAAGATGGGCAAATCAAACTCTAAACCACCAATTTTGCTACTGTGAATTTATACTACACAAACACTTGCAAAAGTATGCAGAGATGCATGTAAAAGGAGGTATGTTGCACCAATATGTAGTAATTTTAATAATTAGAAATAATGTAAAAGTTCATCAATAAAGTTTGGATTAAAGAAATTATGTCACAATTGTATGTGTACTGTGCAACTACTTTTTCAAATTAAACAACCAGATGTATACTGGAAGAAAAAGACCTTCTGACATAGTTAAATGAAAATCAATGTTGTAGAAAAGTATGTGAAGCATTGGTCACTCCTTTTATTATTCTACTAGCATTCCCGTTGCAGGAAAAATCCTGCAATAGGATTTCCTACTGCATTCTACCCCGCCTCCACTCCTCCCTTGTCGCCCACCCCGCCTTCTCCACCAGCCCGCCCGCTTTTCCCTTCTCCCCCGGCCCCACCTCCACTCCGCCCTTGTCACCCACCCCGCCTTCTCCACCAGCCCGCCTGCTTTTCCCTTCACCACCGGCCCTGACTTCGCTCCTCCCTTCTCCTCCCCCGCCCTGGCTTGCTTGCTTCTTCGAAGCTTTACTCCCTTCTGCAGCTCTTGGCTTCTTTCGATGCTGTCTTGATATGCAAATTAGCCACCATCTTTGTTGGGGTAATTTGCATAGTCGTCCTGATTGGTTGGTGGGCGTGGCTTGGCTGGTGGGCGTGGCTTTGGTGTAGTGAAGGTGCGGTCAATTTGCATATTTGTCTATTATTAGATAGGACTAGAGGCCCAGTGCACAAAATTCATGCATGGGGGGGTGGGGGGGCAGGGTGTCCCTCAGCCCAGCCTATACCCTCTCCAATCTGGGACCCCTCGAGGAATCGGGCCTAATGGGCAGTCGGACATCCCTCTGACAACCCAGGACTGATGGCTCCCAACTGCTCACCTACCTGCCTTCCTGATTGCCCCTAACCACTGCTCCCCTACCAGCCTGTTTGCCCCCAACTTCCCTCCTCTGCCGGCCTGGTCACCCCTAACTGCCCTCCTCTGCAGGGTTGATTGCCTCCAACTTCCCTCCCTTGCAGGCCTGGTCCCTCCAACTGCCCTCCCCTGCTGGCCATCTTGTGGTGGCCATCTTGTGTCCACATAGGGGCAGGATCTTTGACCACATGGGGGCAGCCATCTTGTGTGTTGGAGTGATGTTCAATCTGCATATCACTCTTTTATTAGATAGGATAGCGGCCTGGTGCACGGGTGGGGGCCAGCTGGTTTGCCCTGAAGGGTGTCCTGGATCAGGGTGGGGGTTCCCTTGGGGCATGGGACAGCCTGAGCGAGGGGCATGTGGTGGTTTGCAGGCCAGGCACGCCTCCTGGCATCCCAAGCAGAGGCCCTGGTAACTGGAATTTATTTACCTTCTACAATTGAAACTTTGTAGCCTGGAGTGGAGCCAAGCCTCCTGCTCACTCTATGGCCGGCAGCCATTTCTTTAGGGGTTTATGTATCTTCTATAATTGAAACTTTGTAGCCTTAAGTGGAGGCCCGGGCCAGCCAGGGTGTGCAGAAAGCTTTGCTTCTTCCATTTCCAGAGGCAACCCTAGCCTTCCGCTCTTTCCAGCTCTGTGGCTGCCGCCATTTTTGTTTGAATTTGTTTACCTTCTATAATTGAAACTTTGTAGCCTTGAGTGGAGGTTTAGGCTGGCAAGGGCAGGTGGAAAGCTTGGATTCCTCCATTGCCTGGGAAACCCAAGCCTCCCTCCTGCTCTCTGTGGCTGCAGCCATCTTGGTTGGGTTTATTTGCATACTCGCCCTGATTGGCTGATGGGCGTGGCTGGTGGGCATGGCTGGTGGGTATAGCGGAGTGATGGTTAATTTGCATATTACTCTTTTATTAGGTAGGATGAATATGAATATATGAATATTCATAAAACATGCACAAAATGATACATACCAAACTGTGAACATAGTGGGGGATCAGTGGCAGAGAGTCTCAGAACATTCTACTTCATATTTCTATTTTTACAAGCATAAGCATATATTATTTTGATCATGAAAATGTTTTTTTTAAATGAGAAATGAGGCAAACTGCACCATTCCCCCACAATGTCCAGCTCCCACTCTCAGCCTCTAAAAATGTCCTCTTCAAGGACATGGTGTTCCAGCATCTAAGACAATTTCTAATACCCAAAACCAGGAGCTGTTGCTGTTTAGAACTTGAACTAGGAGAAGGAATGCTGGAAAGATGTAGAAGGTTGTCAAATTTTTAGAAGAGTTTCATCTTATGCAATTACTAGAGGCCTGGTGCATGAAATCCGTGCACTGGGTGGGGGGATGTCCTTCAGCCCAGCCTGCAACCTCTCCAATCTGTGGAATCAGGCCTAAACCAGCAGTCGGACATCCCTCTCACAATCCAGGATAGCTGGCTCCCAACCGCTCACCTGCCTGCCAGCCTGATCACCCCCTAACCACTCCCCTGCCAGCCTGATCAATGCCTAACTGCTACCCTGCCAGCCCGATTGCCCCCAACTGCCCTCCCCTGCCAGCCTGGTCACCCCTAACTTCCCTCCCCTGCTGGCCTGGTCACCCCCAACTTCCCTCCCCTGCAGGCCTGCTTGCTCCTAACTGCCCTCCCCTGCCAGCCTGGTCACCCCCAACTACCCTCCCCTGCAGAACCACCTCCAACTGCCATTTCCTGCTGGCCTGGTCGCCCCTAACTGCCCTCCCTTATTGGCCTGATCACCCACAACTACCCACCCCTGCCGGCCATCTTGTGGTGGCCATCTTTGACCACATGGGGGCGGCCATCTTGTGCAAGTGTCTGAGGGTCAATTTACATATTACCTCTTTATTATATGCAATTATGGTATGATTGACACCCTCTGTAGAATGATCTTTTTCTCACATCCATCCAAATATCCCATCTTTCTTCTGCCATCCTCATATCCCCTCATCTCTTTCATAGGTTGGGAGAAGGGGACATGGCTAAATGATTTTCAATTCCTTTTCTGTTTTCATCTATAGTTCAGGATTCAATCTCACTCTTGGATCCTAAAGAAATTCCACCCTAACTCTTCCTCCCCCAATCTATTTGGCACTAGGCTCATCCCAGTATTTCCAATATCATCCAAGTTAAGGTTGGCAATCCCAGCTCTGAGAATCTTAGGGAGCATCTATAAGTGACCCTAAGCTGTGTACCAACACCAAGAACCAGCAGAGTAGGAGCCATAGTTGGCCCTAAAATTACATGCACGTTAGTGGATGTGAGCCTTTCTTTGGGTAGTGCATCAGTAGTTTTCACTGGATTTTCAAGGAGGTCCTTGGTCCACAGAAAAGTTAATAACCACCAAGGTAGAGGGAGTTGGATGATTGATTTACCCACTGAATCTCTAGAAAGAACACCCAGACTCCAAGTTTTCTGCTGGCAGTTTGGCTTGGTGACTCAGACAACCATATACTCAAGAAGAATGGAGTGTGTGGAGGGGAACCATAGCGTTTTAGGGTTTTGCTAGAAACCTGTCCATCTGATCAAGCTGCCACATAGACTCGACACAATTCAGGCATGGTCATGCCCTCCAAGTCCCTCTGAATGAGCCCATCCATACTCCCCTGAACTACACAAGAAGGTAAGTTTAGTAGAAAGAGCATTATGAGCCAGCAGATAATAGCAGGTATCAGTTTTAAGCTTTAGCATCACTTCTGTCCTGTCATGTGGTAGCTATGTGGCCTTAGGCAATTCACTTCACTTCTTTATTTTCTTCATCCAAATACATGACTTGCACCAGGTAAACTTCAAAAGACGCTTTCAGCTCTACTATTCTATGACTCTCCCCCACTGGACAGGAATTTCCACTAAACTTTTCAGAACAGAGAATAACTTCACTCACTTTTTAGTGTCACAATCTTAAAATCATACAGTTTTCTCTGTGGCTAGTCTAAATCTTTCCTACTGCAAATGAAGCTTGCTGCTTTCATGCAGAGAATGGCTGGCCCATGTGCAGAGCACTGTAGAACTAATAACTCTAATACCTGTACATCAGTCTCTATGCCAAACCCAATTTGCAAGGATTATTCTCAAGAACTCCATTCTTTTTTTAAAAGGCACCTTGTAAAGAATAAAGGTTGAGGGAATTAATGAAGAGTCAAGGGAAACAGGAAGGGTCATTAGCCCATGAGTGCTTTTTATTTTGTCTTTAAAGTTCCTTAAAGATGACCACCCATTCCTATTGGCAAAATGAACCCCAAAATTGTGCTCAAGAAACCTCTTCTGCAAACCAGGCTCCAGCCCAAATAGGGCATGGGGCCACTGGAGATGAACCCTGTAGCAGCTAGCTTTCAAGATGGACTTTTAGAACTGCTTCTGAAAGAAAATGAATCTGAAAGATAAAAGCAACTTCCCAACTAAATTTAATTCCCACCTCTGGGGTTCTCTGGTCAGTAGGGGGTGTTCTGATTGATGGGATTTTTCTTGAGGCTGTACTGATGATACTTCTGGACCAGGAAATTAAAGGCCACACTGAAATTTTCAGGACGTGTAAGGAAATAAGCCCAGAGAACTGAGTCACCCAAGGTTGAATGAGGATAGGTCTTTCTAATCAAAGCAGAGCAGAGAACTGAGGCAGTCTGTCCAAGAACCCAGCAGAAAAACAGGATTTTAGCCTGAATTATTAGAATAATTGCCTTAATTCTTCACTTCGCTTTCATAATAACTTTGAGTTTACATAGAGCCTTTCTTCTAAAGAGCTCAAAATACTTGTAGAGATAGTATCTTAGTTGTCATCACACCATCACAGTTGGTGAGAGCAATGATTATTATCAGCCTGTTTAACACATGGAGGAAGGAAAGCCTGGAGGGGTGAAGCAGAGTCATCAAGTTTACCCAGAAAGATACTGCCAGCCTCTGAACTCAGCAGGAATTTCTCTTGCCAATCATTGCCCAAAGAATGTTATTCTCCACACCAGTCCAAACAAATGCTTGTAGGAACACCAAGTTCTGTGGGCCAATACATCTCTGAAATATTGCATATTCTATTCTCCTGAAGAGTCACAATTTACATTAGCTAGTAACGACTTTTAGAAGCCCTGCATAAAATAAACATGTTTCTGTTTAAGAATCTCTAAATTAAACTTGACCATAAAACTGTGTGTGTGTGTGTGTGTGTGTGTGTGTGTGTGTGTGTGTGTGTGTATGTGTGTAACACCTAAAATCCTGTGGAGCCCACATTGAGAAGCACTGGTCTGTACACTAGATCAGTGGTCGGCAAACCATGGCTCTCGAGCCACATACTGCTCTTTGGCCCCTTGAGTGTGGCTCTTCCACAAAATACCACGTGCGGGCGCGCACATACAGTGCGATTGAAACTTCATGGCCCATGCGCAGAAGTCAGTTTTCGGCCTGGGCTAGTCTATTTTGAAGAAGTGGCGTTAGAACACTCTAGGGGCCAAAGAGCCGCATGTGGCTCGCGAGCCTCGGTTTGCCGACCACTGCACTAGACTGATCTAAGTATCAGCATAGCAAACAGATGAATTCTATTTCAGTCCAAGCTGTGAGAATGTTCCTTAGAAATATTGCCTGATAACTTGTGGTATTGACAGCCAGTAAACAAAGGGCCTTGGTGCACCCAAGGACCCCAGGCCATCATTTCCCCTGCAGTAGGGCATTGGCCAGAGTAGGGAGGAAGTTAATTCAAGCTCACCTAATTCTGCTGGAATTTCTTTCAAACAGGACCCAAGGCTATTTTTGGTATTCATTTAAGGGAGGAGGTGCTTAAGATGCTGGTGTAAACCCTCAGAGCTTATGCTCTTAAATCCATCTCCTAGGTTCATTTCCAGTGCCACTCATCAACCCATGCAATCAGCTACAAAACAACAAAGGAGGAGACTCAGAATGTGTCCCTGTTCTGGCTTAATCATATGAGTATTATAGTACTCATCATATATCTATTTCAAAACTAAAATACAGCACACAATCTTGTGCTATCATTAATTACCAGTGACACTACTAAAAGTACCTAAAATGTAAAAATCCCTGAAGACCTTGTGCTGGTTCGTTTGTATTTTATATACAATTCAAATGATAAAGGAACACACATGGATTTCATATGCATTACTATTATTTTCATGTTTCATTACAATATTTATTATTAAACATTCACACCATGAGGGAAAATGCCTCTATTAAAATTGGTTACTTTTGTGCAAACTGTAATACAGGTATACATTTTTTTTTTTTTTTTTTGGTATACAACCCATTGGCTATATGAAAAATCCTGTGTAAATGTATTCTGGGGGTAAAAAATTCACTGTCAAGGTCAGATGGGCACTGTTATTTAAGATGATCTGATTATAAATCCTTTTGTAAAGCAACAAACTCTGTAATGTGAATACTGTCCATCAAGTTCATTTGCCTTGTAAATCCATACTTACACATACCATATTTGCTCAAATCAAAACACACTAGTATTAATAAATGAGCTAGACATTTCTTAAGATGGGGATGTGTTCTGATCCTTATAAATCTGCAATACTGGCTCTTTTTGTTTTTTAAGTTAAGTTAATTTCTAAAATTGAATTTATTGGGGTGACATTGGTTAATAAAATTATAAATTTATATAGGTTTCAGGTGTACAGTTCTATAACACATCATCTGTATACTGTACTATGTGTTCACCACTTCAAGTGTCTTTCCATCACCATTTATCCCCCCTATACCCTCCTCTACTTCCCCCCACCCAATAGTGGCTCCTTTTGTATTCACAATTAATCACCATCCCAGTCCAGAGAGATTCATTCTGAATTGGTTGAAAATGTGACAGTAACACTTCTGAGGACGTCCTGAAGTCTTATTTAATGATGATTCCTCTGCCTTTAGACATGCTGTCCCTTCAACTTAGGCACCTGGTGAATTAATTCCTCAAAACTCACCCAAATGCCTCTTCCCCAGTGAAGCCTTTCTTGATCATACCCCTGACCCCAGCCAGGCATCCCTCTCTGTGCTCTCTCACAGTACCCTGCCTGTCCCTTGTCATACTCTCCTATAATTATATGTTTGCACAATCTATCTTGCCTACCAGACTGTGCACTCCCTAAGAGCTGAGAAGATATTTTATTCATTTCCATACTTCCAATACTTAAAATTATTATGAGCACATAGCAGGTATTTAATAAATGTTGGTTGTTTGAATGATCACTATCCTTAACTGTTTTTTAGGACTTTGAAAAGGCAATGCTTTATTAAAACCACAGAAAAAGTCAGAGAGGGTTTAGCAGTTTCATTCAGTTTTTATTTATCTCTTCTTTCTTTAATTTAAGAAATAATGGCCATTCCAATTCACACCTTATGGTTCAAGAAGACAAAAAAACACACAACCTCTAATCCAAATTCACAACTAATGCAAAGCTGCATTTGGTATGTTCCTTTTACTCCAAACATACATCTCTACATCCTAGCCCACCACTAGCATCACTACATTAAAGAAGAAATGAGGGCCCTGGCCTGTGTGGCTCGGCTGGTTGAGCATCTTCCCATGCACTGAGAGGTTTCCAGTTTGATTCCTGGTCAGGGAACATGCCAAGTTGTGGGATCTATCCTCAGTGTGTGTGTGGTGGAGGGGGGGGAGATGCTGTGAGGCAGTTGATGAATGATAGTTGTCTCTCATCGATGTTTCTCTCTCTCCCTCTCCCTTCCCTTCTCTCTCTCTCTCTCTCAAATCAATAAAAACATATTTTAAAAAAGAAATGAGGATCCACTGATTAAAAGAGGGTGGTGGTTACTGCAGGTTTCACTGTAAGAGCTTTGGATGCTCGCTGGCTGAGGGAAACCTTCTAAGAAAGTTGGGCATCTTTGGGAAACAATAACGATGTCTATTAAGACTTGGTCAATCTGACTAGAAATGTCCACATCCATAATATTCTAAATAAGAGCCCCAGCTGGGGGTATTTCCGTCACATTGGAAGGGCAGAACAGGTTGGAATCGATCCACCTGCATATTACTGCAATCTGACTTGGCATGGGATGATACCCAAGGACATGTAATGCCAAGAGTAGCCCAGCCCCATGGAGCACGTACACACACTCCCACACACACACACATACACTCACTGAATCCCACACAAAATGCTCATGATATCCGCGGCACACACCACTGCATTCTTGTGTGCCCTGTCACAAAGAGGGCGTGCCCCCTCACATCCTCTCACTTCCCTAGTCTGCCTAGCCCACACCGCACACCACCATCAGACCGCAGCCTAGCATGGAACTGTAAGCTGGTGAGGACTGGTTTTTGTTGTATGTAACAAAGCCCCATGCACCCAGGTACCCCGCTGGATGACTCCATCTATCGCTCCCCGCCCCCATCATAAGCTCCAAGAACAAGAGAAAGCTCAGCTCTGAGAAGTGGATGCGAGGGGGCTGGGGCTCAAAGAAAGAGAGCTTTAAGGGTGGGCGGGGAGCAGGAGTCTGGGCAGCTTTGGTGTTTTCTCGCCTTGAAGCAAGAGGAACAGCGAACGGGCAAAGGGATCCAGCGCCTTTTCACCCCATCGCACCCCATCTATTCATTGAAAAAGATCAAAACCTCATAAAATAATTTACCCTCCCGTCTGCTCCGTGCCCTCCCAGGGGCTCTTGGAGCCACAGGCGCTCCAACAGCCCGCAACAAAGCGTCCCCCATACAGACCTGTTCCAGCCTCTTCGTGGCTACAGCGAGGGGGAGCCACTGCTGAGGGTTCTTCCCTATGTCGCCAAGCAGGAGGCGTTGGCTGGGAGGAGGAGCAGGAACTGGGGGAAGAAGGAGGATGAGGGGATAGGAGACACAGCAGCAGAGGCAGAGGCAGAGGCAGAGGCAGAGGCAGAGGCAGAGGCGGCGGCGGCGGCGGCGGCGGCGGCGGGGCGGCAGTAGGAGGAGGAGGAGGAAGCGGAGAGGGAGGAGGAGGAGAGGCTGCTTCTGTGGCAGCTGCTGAGGATTCTCTGGCGTGAGGCAGGGCTGGGTGCAATGGGTGTGGGCTCACGTGCGCCCCATGGCCGGGGGATGCGCACGCGTCTGGGTGTGAAAGAACATCTGGGTATATTTTGACTATGATTTTCACAATTCCGACCTAGACTGAACTTGTGGTTCCTGCAGCCAGGCGGAAGTGAAACCCTTTCAGTCTCTCAAGCTAGACTGTGCCTGCATGGGGATGGGGATGGGGGTTGTAGGTGAGGCAGCGAAGGCAGGGAGAAGGGGATCTGTACCAGAGCTCCAGGCCTGCCATTAACATCCACAATCCTTCCCTCAATCTTCTTTCTGGGCACTGGTAGCTTGCAACTGCACATATCTCTGGAAAGGCTATAGCCAAGGAGAATAGAAGGAGACCAAGGACAGTCACTATCACCAACACATTGTATTGTGTGAATGAGTGCTGCCTGGACTACCCAAAAGGCAATTTCTGTTCTAAGGTGGGTTTGACTTTCACTAGTTGAGGTGCCCATAACTTCATGCACAATTACATCCCGCCTTTTTTCCTGTCTCTCATCCCATTGAAAAATCTCCGTGTTTGTATCCAAGGTGGCATACAGTAAATTATCTACTTTTTAGTCTGCTTATCCAGCCAGCATTATCCACACCCCCACCCCAGCTTCACTGGTGTCAAGGAGTCATTTAATCAACATGCTACTCCCCCTCTAGGAATGGGGTACTCAGTCTAGATAAGAATAACACTGGTTTCCTAGATGTCAGAGAATTGAAGATCATCATGGATCCAGCTGAAAACCCAATTTGGATCCGCAATCCTTAAGCTAAGATAAGGGACAGCAACTTTGACAGGCACAGCTTTTCCCTGTGAGTCAATCCTTGGTGAACCCCTTGCTTAGAGCCCTGCTGAAAGTCTTCTTTTCCCTGGTAACCTTTTGAGCATTTCACTTCATCTTGCCTAATGGCTTATACTTGTAGAGCACTTGGGGATTTACAAAGCACTTCCTAATAATGGGATCCCTACCATACCATCTCTGTGAATTGGGCTAGGAAAATATCATTATTTGTATTCTATAGGTAAAGTAACAGATTTCATGGATTTTCCCAACATTACAGGCTAGTGAGTGGCAGATCCAGAATTGGGACACAGGTCCTCAGATTTCCAAGCCAAATTTTCTGTTTTAAATTACATCTTGGAAAGAAATTACCAATTCATCTATTAATCTCCATGCTGGCATTAAATGGTTTAGTGTCTTTACTAAGTTGAAATTTTTAATTATAAATGAGATTTTGAAAAATAATTTCAGTTGATACATTTAGGTGCAACTCACAAGTTAAAGACTTTTAGGCCTCAGTCCCCAATTTAGAGACATGATTATTTCTTTGATTCAGCTGGCAGCTACTATAAGGATAATTTGAAATGAAGGTACAGAAAGGCTGATAATCTTGTGAATGTTTCCCCAACAAGCTAGATCTTTGTCCTCTAAGTCATGAGAAAGAATCATTGTTTGCCACCAAGGGAGGAAACCTGTCTCTCACACAACAGCTTGAGTAATCCTGAGTGTGCAGATGGATATCAAGCAAAAGAGGCAGGGGGCTAAAGCTCCACTCTGGAACCAGACAGCCCTACATGGAAAATCTTAGAGAATGATTCAATATCAATGATCCACCTATGAAATAGGTATGGAAGTATGAGAATGAAATGGAGTGATACAGGTGCCTGAGACATAGCAAGTCTCAATAAATGATAGCTATTATTATTAGAGAAAAGGAACAACTTCACTTATAGGTTTTTCTCCATTAAAGTCAGAAATGATTCATTATTAATAATATCTCAACATTGAGGGAATGCAGAGGAAGAGATTGGTTCTTTCCCCAGGATAGGACAGATCAAGTGTTGACAATAGGAGATAGGCATGATAAACAAAGAGAGACAAGAAATTTTCTGCAACTACTGAGAACCAACATGAAACAGAGAAGAGAACAGGATCAGAAGAGGATGATGAAAAGAGGGAATTTCGGTCTGGGCAGTAAATTTTGACCCAAATTCTTGACACTCATGGTTATTGTAATAGATGTATATGCCTATTAACGGTTTTGTAACAATGTGCAGTGGAACCTGGGTTCCTGAACTTAATTAATTCTGGGAGGCTGTTCAAGAAGCGCTTTGTTCTAAAAGCAATTTTTTTTTCATTAGAAAGAATGTAAATTGAATTCATTAGTTCCAGATCCCCAAATGATTCTCTGTTTTAACCTTTCTTATATACATGTATAATGTACTGTTTAATCTATAAACAAACACTTCTTTTCTTAAATTTATCAAACCACCCCCTGCTATCCTTAAACGAATCACTTTCAGCAAGAGCTCTAGGTGTGTCTTTCCCCATGTGACATCTTTGCTTTTTCACACAGTGGCTAACTGCTTTTTGTTTATCCAAATCAACAACAAATTTTCTACCTCTTCAGTTGTTTGTGATCATTGCTTCTTTCACGCCATTAGCAGCATTAGTACTCTTTATATTTTAAAATTGTGCTAATCACCCATTTCCCCAGCAACAAAAGCAAAAAAAAATTTTTTTTTAAATTCACAGCACAATTTCCTGATATGTTAACAACTGGAGGTTTTGTGGTAAACTGACTTATACTGGTAAATTATCTCCTTTGTGGCCTGAAAGACTTTTTTTTTGTCATGTTGATGTATCAGCATGAAAAGCTTGTCAAATCAAGATCTGAAGTTCAACAACAGAGACATTTTTTTCCCTGAACAACTTGGTCGAAAAATAGAATTGTTCGAGATGAGAGATGTCCAAGAATCAAAATTTACTCAAAGGCATGTTTTGGCTATTCTAATAAAGCTCTTGTTTATCAAAACACCTAATTAATAACTCTATTCAAAATCTGTTAGAAATACCTGAATCTGACATTCAGCCAAGGTCTCCTTGTTCTGATTTGGTACCAAATAGATACTATTCTTGTTTTAGCTTTGCCAAGCACAGAGAGGTTGAGTCATAACAATGCTCAGAACCAAGCTGAAAAAATCAAATTGTGAAGGAGGTGAAATCTGTTCCTGACACCCTTCAACTCTCTCTGTGCAGCACCCTTCCCTTCCCACTTCCAATCTCTGAATATCAAAATCACTGTCTTTGCCATCCAGAAAAAAAAAAAAAAAGTGACCAGATATATTTATTTACAAGGAAGTACCTGTTGTGGGGTAGAACCCTGGAGTCAAAAATAAGACCACCGGAGGCTGCTAATTGATTTAAAAAAGCAGGCAAGGATTTATTGAAACTGGCCAGGACACACGCAGGTGGCCACCCTCACGACCGCGCCGTTTCAGGTGTAGGCAGTCCTTTTAAAGGTCTAAACCACAAGAATTTTTCTTTGTTCTCAATTCTGGGAACAGCCCGCAGGGGGGTTCCCAGCTACATCCTGCTGGACGTTGGAATGAAGAAGCAGAACTGAGGAAAGTTAATAATCTCTAAAGGTTATCTGCTGTTTCAACTCCTGGAGCTACTGAGTCAATGGGAATCAATCTTCTGTGGTTCTGGTCCACAGGCACAGGAAAATAACCGTTGTGAGTTTCCAGGTCTCAATATGGGGGCTGAGGTAACTACCCTATTGTTTAAGCAAGTAAGTGCATGCAGCCACCAAAATAGCAGGGTTAAAATTCAAACAGCAGTTTTTACCTAAGTATGGTTGCTACCATACTTCAGTACCATTATAGGTTTCTTTTCTCAAAAGGGAGACTAGCAGGAGGAGACAATGCTAAACCCAATGAAATGGAGGTTTAGGCATTCTAGGTGTTTAAAATACCTTGGGTGCCCTCAAATCATTTAGGTATGAGACTCCCCATGAATAAGACTGGAACTTGAAAATTTTAATTCATATCATAACAGAAACCCAGAACAACAAGAGGCATTGGTTATTATCTCAGTCCAAACCTTGTGTTTCACAGGTGATTAAATGAAGTCTCAGAAAGTTTAAATTACTCTCCCAAAACCACATAGCTCCCAAGAAGGAGCATAAAGCTCTTGCTACTACATTGTGCTACTCCATCAGCCAAGAAAACCATGAGCAACTGTTTATTTGCTGGCTCAGGGCAGGCTGCCCCCAAATATGTGAACATCATATATTGATTATTTTGAATTAAAGTTATTTGAGAAAGAGCCTGTATAAAAAAAATACACTGACCCTGGCCTCTTTCCCCCAAGAAAGCGGGGAATAAAAACCCCATGTGAAAGTATATTCCTTCCCTGTATCAGGACAATAGCAGACATTCATATCACCAAAGTTATGGAATTCAAGGCTGAAATAACTGTATAAACAAACTTTGCTACTTCTTCATTAGGTTGCTACCCCAAACACAAGCTCCTTTTTTGTCCAATTTTCGTCAATAATTTTTTGTCCAAAAATGGTATGTAAACAGCCTCCTTTGGCCATTTTGGAGGTCCAATATCTATGAGACCTCTGTGCATATGTAACTAAATTGACTTTCTGCTATTAATCTCTCTCATGTCAATTTAATTATTAGACTAGTCATAAGAAGAACTGAGAAGGCTATACTTAGAACTAATATTTGGGACTTTATTCTAGGTATGTAGAAATGGCATGAAAACAATAATAGAGACAAGAAATGAAGGTTCCATTATTTTTCTTGCTTCCATTAGCTTTCTCTTCAGAAGTAATTTGTTTTCCTAGTAGCCATTTCAAATAAGACTCACGTAGAATGATCTACGTGATTCCAGACACCTAAAACTGGAAATAATATTAGAGGTATGAAGCTTGCCGAGAATGGACAGAGTCCAACTCACTCACTGAAATTTTTTTATTGTTGTTGTAAGAACATCTAACATTGACACCTAACCTCTTAACAAAATTTTAAGTTTACAAAACAGTATTATAGGCACAATGGTGTACAGCAGATCTCTGGAATTTAATCATCTTGTGTAGCTAAATTGAATAGCACCTCCTACTCTACCCCAGTCTCTGACAATACCATTCCACTCTCTGCTTCTACGAATTTGACTGTTTTAGATGCCTTATGTAAGTAAGTGGGATCATGCAGTATTTGTCTTTATATGACTGGCTTATTTTACTTAACATAATGCCCTCAAGGTTAATCCATGTTGCATATAGCAGGATATCCTTCTTTTTTAAAGGCTGAATAATATTTCATTGTATGTGTATTCCATTTATCCATCAATAGACATTTAGATTTTCCCCACATTTTGCTAATTTGAATAATATTGCAATGAATACAGGAGTGCAAATATCTATTTAAGACACTGATTTCAATCTTTTGGATAAATGCCTAGAAGTGAGATTGCTATATACTTTTATGAGGAAACTTCATATTGTTTACCATAGAAGGTGCACAATTTACATTCCTATCAACAGTGTGCGAGGGCTTCAATTTCTTCACATTGTCACCAACATTTGTTACCTTTTTTTGTTTGATCTTATTTCTTTTTTAGCCATCCTAACAGGTGTCATGTGATATCTCATTGGGGTTTTGATTTGCATTTATCTTATGATTAGTGATATTGAACATCTTTTCATGTACTCCTTGGCCATGTCTTCTTTTGGAAAATGTCTATTCAGGTCCTTTGCCCATTTTAAAATCAGATTATTTGGTTATGCTTGTTTTGTGATTTTGGTAGTTTGTTGTGTTTTGTTTGTTTGTTTGTTTTGTTTTGTTTTTGTCATTGAGTTGTATGAGTCCCTTCTATAATTTGACTATTAACACTTATCAGATATATGGTTTGCAAATGTTTTCTTCCATTCCATAGGTGGTCTCTGCACTCTATTGTTTCCTTTGTTGTGCAAAAGCTTTTTAGTTTGATGCAATATCACTTGTCTATTTTTGCTTTTGTTGCCTCTGCTTTCAGTATCATATTGAAAAAGAAATTATTTCCAAGACCAATGTCAAGGAGCTTTTCCTTATGCTTTATTATAGAAGTTTTATGGTTTTAAGTCTTACATTTAAGTCCTCAGTTGATTTGGAGTTAATTTTTGTGATTTATGTAAGGAAGAGGTCCAATTTTATTCTTATGCATATGGATATCCAGTTTACCCAATATAATTTATTGAAGAGACTATTGTTTTCCCATTATGTGATACTGGTGTTTTTGCCAATGATTAGTTTACTAATAATGAATAATGAATAAATAATAAATAATGAATTTATTATTGTGTTCTGTTAGTCTATTCTGTTTCATTAGTCTATGTGTCTGTTTTTATGCCAATGTCATACTATTTTGATTATTATAGATTTATAATATAGTTTGAAATCAGGACATGTGATGCCTCCAACTCTACCTCTTTTTTCAAGGTTGCTTTGGCTAGTTGAGGTCTCTTGTGGTTTCATACAAATTTTAGAATTCTTGTTGAACCTTGCAACCTCACTGGTACCCCATAGTATGTGTGAGTGTGATGCTGTGTGAATTTTGAAGATGTATCAGAAAAGGTGATTTCCATTTCCATTTTGCTTGCTGAAACACTTAGTCTTGGGGCTGAAAGCCACCATGTAAGAATTTTGACCACCCAGAAGACACTGGACAGTGAGGAAACCATTCATGTGGACAGGTCACATGTAGGCAATTTGGTTGGCACTTCTAGTGTTTGAGTTTTCCCATCCCAGGTACCAAACATGTCATTCATATGGACAGGCTACATGTAGGCACTTTGAGTTTTCCCATCCTAGGCACCAGGCATGTGAGTGATCAAGACTTAGATTATTACAGCTCCTGGCCATCAAGCCAACCTCACCTTCAAGTTTTCCCAGGAGGTGCCAGACATTATGGAGCAGAGAAAGCTCTCTCTATGTGCCCTTTCTAAATTCCTGACCCACTGATTTCATGAGCATAAACATGGTATTTTAAGCTACTGAACTGGGCAGTCATTTGAAACAGTATATTTTAAATACTTAAACTTGTTTTCATTTTTTTTTTCACGAACCTAGTCCCTATTTCATGATTATAATACTATCTTGGTTGTGGTGGATAACCTTACGAGAAGGCCATCACAATTGTCACTGTCACATAGTTATTAGGGAATTAGCTTTGAAGCCAGACAGTTGTTATTTGAATCTCTGCTCTGTCCTTTATTAGCTGTGATCTTGGATGAGCCACTTTACCTTCCTAAGCCTAGCTTACTCATCTGCAAAGTGCAGATAATAATAGTCCCTATTCATAGAATTGCATACAATATGTATAAAGCATAATTTATTATATGTTCAATTTATACACAAAGAATATATGAATATATATTCATGTAAAAAATTGGGAAAAATTTTAAACTATACAGCATGTACATAAAAATTTGAATGTGAATATTTATAGATACATTATTTATGATGACTAAAAAGTGAAAACAATCCAAATGCCTATCAACTGATGAATAGATAAACAAAAAGTGGTGTATCCATACATGGAATATTATTCAGCAATAAAACAAAATAACATAGTGATACATGAATGAATCTTGAAAACAAGCTAAGTGAAAGAAGCTGGTAATGAAGAGCCACATATTATATGAAATGTCTTGAATAACAAAACTCATTGAAAGAGAAAGTTGTTGTCTAGGAATCAGTGTAGCAATGTGGTTTAGGGGAACTGGGGATTGACTGCTAATGGAAAAAGAGGTGTGTTTTTATATGATGATAATGTTTTAAAATTGTGATGAACACACTAAAAATATTGAATTGCACATTTTTTTTAAATTTCTTTATTGATTAAGGTATCACATATTTGTCATCATCCCCCATTCCCATCCCACACCCCTCCCCACACATGCCCTAACCCCCCTGTTGTCCTTAACCGCTGGTTAGGCTCATATGCTTGCACACAAGT
This sequence comes from Eptesicus fuscus, assembly GCF_027574615.1. Lineage (NCBI taxonomy): Eukaryota > Metazoa > Chordata > Mammalia > Chiroptera > Vespertilionidae > Eptesicus > Eptesicus fuscus. The sequence continues at coordinate 81,111,209 of NC_072473.1, read as the reverse complement.
CCTTTGGTTGATCTCTCCCCTTTACCCCCACCCTTCCCTACCCTCCCTCTGAGGCCCGACAGTCTGATCCATGCCTCCTTTTTTCTGGGTCTGTTCTTGTTCATCAGTCTATGTTGTTCATTATTTCCCCTAGATGAGTGAGATCATGTGCTATTAGAAATACACTTATAAGAACCGAAAATGAGACAAGCAATAATGGTTATGGTGACAGGCAAATGAATCGGTCTGTAGTGAGTTTCTTTCTGGGCCAACAGTTCTTTTGAGACTCAATTTCAATGTCCAACAGTTCCTTATGTGTACATGTCAGCAATGACATTTCAGTTCAGGATGGTGGACAAATGGTGGTAATGCAGGTCCGACCCTCTCTGGTTTGGTCCTGGGCAACCTGCAGTGATGCACAGCTGCTAACTGCTAGTATGGGAAGGCCACATCAGTGTCTTCCGTCTCTGGACTGCTTCTCTTCTGTCTTCATGGCTGGAGTAGTCCTGTCGATTCCTCTCTGTTGCTGGAATCCACATGGTCTCAGAGTTGTTTTCTGAAAATATACAAACATATTCTCAACCAAAAGTTAATAAAGGAATATTTTCTATAAATTTGACTTGGGATCCTATTTCATTTTTTGCCCAAATGATTTTCCTCTGGCTTGTTTTGATACCTTGTGTGTTTTTCATGGGTGTCTTGCTTTTAGCCTTACAATTAATTTTCTAAAGTATTAATTTTCTAGATGTAATTTACTTACAGGATATTTTTCCTTACATGATATTCCTCTACTATCCCCTCCTTTTTTGATTTAAATGTTAAGAGGCTTTTGAAAATTTTATAATGTAGTCTTGATGGCTTTTAAATTTTATTTTTTTGCACTATAATATGACTGTTTTAAGTTCATTATATGGTGCACAATTTTATCATGAGATGAAGTACCAATAAAAATTTTAGTTAACGCTTTAGGAACACATTTTTGTCCAGTACAATTAATTTTTCTAGAATATTCGCTTGTTTCAACTAGCCAATTTAAATTTGCCTGAAAACTTGACTACTATTTTATGGTCAAATTTATTACTCTAACAACAATCTTATTTTACCCTGTAAATATTGGTGGAAGGGATTATTTGCCTTCTTGAGTAGGTCCTGAGCTTGATTTAGATATCGTAAACCCACTTCCCCACACCATGGGTACAAGACAACTCAAACAATTCTTGTTGGAGTGAGAGGGCAGCTGCTGTCGGCCAAGTCTCTGTCGGTCACCTGGGTCCTGATCTGAGCTGGGCATGGGAAGCACGAAGCAGCCATGGGAGCAGGAGACCTCCCTCAGAAGGGGATAGGGTTCAGGCCCTTGCAATGTTGGGGGGGTGTGGGTCTGTGCCCCCCCTCTGTTGATCCCCAAATTCTCTCCTGATAGCCCCTCTGCGACTGTGCCTGTCTTAGGTTGTTCCTTCCTTGAGGAATCTTACCCGTCTCTGGCTATCCAGCCATCCTCTGGGGCCAAGCAGGGTGACGTGAGGTTCAGTTTTGTCTCCTTAGTAGCCTATGCCCCCGTGGCCTCCATGCCCAGCACCTGCCTTGGGATTGAATTGCACATTTAACTTGTGTGAATTGTATTTTATGTGAACTATATCTCAATAAAGCTATTATCCTATATAGTAAAAGGTTAATATGCAAATTGTCCCTTTAGGAGTTTGACTGACTGGGAATTCGCCCGCTCACTATGACGTGTGCTGGCCACCAGGGGGCAGCATGGAATGAAGGAAGGCCAGCAGCTGGAGGAACCAAGGACCTAGGCCTAGGAACCCTACCCATGCATGAATTTCGTGCACCAGGCCTCTAGTTAAAATAAATAACACTAGAGGCCCAGTGCACAAATTCAATTTTAAAACATTATCATCATGGGTGGGGTCCAGCCAGCCCTCCCTGATCTGGGCCAATCGGGTGGGCTGGCCACGAGGAGAGGACATGGAAGGTTGGTCAGCCAGCCCTGCTCCTGATAGGGGTAGTGGGGGACAATCAGGGATGGGGTTGGCTGGAGGGAGGAGCCTGAAGTAGTTGGTGGGCTGGGCCCACCCCGATCCGGGGGAGGTGATTGGGGGTGGGACTGCCAAGGGGGAGGGGCCACAGGTGGTTGGCCGGCCAGCCTGGCCCCCTGGTCTAACTCCCAATCAAACTCCAGGTCAAGAGGAAAATTTGCATATTAGCCATTTTTTATAGAGGATAATATAAACATCCCCTTCACAATCATCTGTGCCCACCTTCTCCTGCTTTTTGTAGGAAGTCTGGTATGTGTAATACCAGGTAATTTAAATAAGTGTTCATACATATGTAAATACATACATGTTTTTACTATGTTTAAAGATAACACTGCATATTTGTTCTGCAACTTGCTTTCTTCATCTACTGCTGGAGCTCAGAATTCTTTTCATGGAAGGACAAATAGCTGTACCTCATTCATTTTAACTGCTGTGTTATAGTTCAGTGTAATGTGGATGATGGATGAATCATAGTTTATTCACCATTGTTCAATTGTTGTATACTTTAGATAGTGTCCAATATTTTGCTATTATAAACAATGTTTTAGTAACATCTGTACATGCCTATTTGTACACATGAAAAGCTATTTTTCTATGAAAAATAGAATACTTATAAAGGATTTATTGTATTGATGAGTAAAGTGCATTTAAAAATGTTTTGTTCTATCAAATTGGCCTCCATATGGGCTATATAAGATGACATACCAATGAACAGCTTACACATGTATACATTTCTCCTCAACCCTGGTCCATTTTTTAATCGAGCTTTTTGTTTTCTTATTATTGAGATTTGAGAGTCCTTTGTATATTCTGGACACAAGTAATTTCTCAGATATATGATTTGCAAATACTTTCCCCATCATTCTCTTAAGAATGTTTTTTTAAAAACAGAAGTTTTAAATACTGATGAAATTTAATTTATCAATTTATTCTATTATGTATCATGTCTTTTTTTTAATTTTCAGAAGCTCTTTATCATTGTCAACTATTAGGTTTATATATTTCAGATCTCTATATTCTTTGTTTTTATTTTTTTCAATTCCAGTTTACATTAAAAATTATTTTTTAAAATATATTTTTATTGATTTAAGCAAGGAAGGGAGATTGAGCAAGAGATAGAAACATCAACGATGAGAGAGAATCATTGGTTGACTGCTTCCTGCATGCTCCCTACTTGGAATCAAGCCCACAACCCACGCATATGAACTGACTGGCAATCAAACTGGTGACCTCTTGGTTCCTGGATCAATGCTCAACTACTCACTGAACCACACCAGCCAGGCTTCTTCACCTCTTTTATTTCTGATTTTATTTATTTGGGACCCTTTCTTTTTTTTATGAGTCTGGTTAAAGGTTTATCAATCTTGTTTTTCTTTTCAAAAACCAGCTTTTGATTTCATTGATCTTTTTTTACTCTATTTTTTTATTTCTTCTCTGATCTTTATTATTTATTTTCTTCTACTCACTTTGGGTTTTGTTTGTTGTTGTTCTTTTTCTAGTTCTTTTAGATGTAAAGTTAGATTGTTTATTTGAGATTTTTCTTATTCCTTGTATTAGGCCTGTAATACTATTAATTTCCCTCTTAGGAAATTAACAGTATTAATTAATTTTCAGTGTCCTACAGAGTTTGGCTTCTGTTATCATTTTCATTTGTTTCAAGGTGCCTTTTGATTTTTGCCTTGATCTTGTTGTTAGCCTATTCAACGTTTAGTAACATGTTATTTAGCCTCCATGTGTTGGGGAATTTTTCAGTTTTTGTGTTTTTTTTTGATTTGTTTTTTTTTTGTAACTACTTTCTAGTTTCATAACATTGTGGTCAGAAAAGATGCTTGTATGATTTCAATATTCTTAAATTTATTGAGACTTGTCCTAACACACACATGGTCTATGCTGGAAAATGTCCCATGTGCACTTTGCCTACTGGCTGCCTGTTAGGCTCAGTCATGGAAAGAGCCTCTGGCAGTAGGTGAGACATGTGAGTTAGGTTCTCAGTGAATCACCAGATTGATACAAATTCAAAATTGGTGCTGGTGCTTGATTTGAGGCCACTCAGCAAAAGTCCCAGGGTACACCAAGAATAGCTTCCACCTGCTGGTTATCTGTAGAACCTTGTGGTGGAGTGGAGTCTCAGGGAGTCATCGGGGGGAGGTAAGCAGAGTTTATCAAGTCTAAATAGAACAAGATTTGGCTGCTTGAAGTGTGGGCTCTGCACCATTTAGGCTTGAAAGGGCAAAATGGTTATGTCCTAGAGCAGTGGTTCTCAACCTTTCTAATGCCGCGACCCTTTAATACAGTTCCTCATGTTGTGGTGACCCCCAACCATAAAATTATTTTTGTTGCTACTTCATAACTGTAATTTTGCTACTGTCAATGAATCATAATATAAATATCTGTGTTTTCCGATGGTCTTAGGCGACCCTGCTAGTGGTTCTCAACCTGTGGGTTGCAACCCACAGGTTAAGAACTGCTGCTGTAGAGCCTAAGACATTGGAAAACACAGATATTTACATTATGATTCATAACAGTAGCAAAACTACAGTTATGAAGTAGCAACGAAAATAATTTTATGGTTGGGGGTCACCACAACATAAGGAACTGTATTAAAGGGTCGCGGCATTAGAAAGGTTGAGAACCACTAGAGCCACATAACTCAGTCTGTTTCAGATCCTTCCTTGGACTTCCTTGAGAGCATAGCAGAGCCAAGTTCTGGGAGTTGGGAGGGTGGAGCTAGTAAGTTTCTTGTGATTGGGTGGTGCTGGTCAGGCTTTCAGGAAGGTAGGAGATATGGCCCTCACCTCAGAGCCACACCACTCAGTCTCTGACACCTCCTGCATCTATCAGACCTCTACACCTTGGGCCCAGGCAGCTGACATCTCCACAAGGTGTAAGCTCAGCAAGGAAGGGCAACATAAAGTTGGGAGTGTGGGGCTTTTGCATTCCCACAGGCTGATGCTGTATGGAGGGTAATGCTTGACCCTAGAATTATGGCATTTGTGGTGTGGGAGAAGGACTCAGCATAGGGGCCCTAGCAACTGTCCCTTTGTTTGTTTACCTGGAGCCACACAATCCATTCTTTGCTCAATAGTCTACTCTAATCCCCCCATCCCTCTGAAAGAGCTCAGGGTGAGTGGCTGTGGATGAAATTTTGGATGCTGCCCCTTTGAGAAGGCTCCTGGTTTTCTTTAAGACTCCCATCTCTCCCTGGTAGATAGAATGCCCACTGTTTTCAAATACAGATTTATGTGGGCTCCTCTTGTTGGCTCCTAATGTTGGCTCTGGTTCTCTGGGCAAGGACATCTAGAACGGGATTGAGAAACCCCCATACTCCTTAAGGCAAACCTTTGCAAATGTGATATCCCTCCAGAATCTCAACAGCTATATGAGGAGGTAGGGCCAGCCCTTTTCATACCTCTGCCCTTCCTACCAGTCGCGATGTAGCTTCTTCTGTAAATCCTTGGTTATTAGACCTGTTCAGCTAGTCTTCAGCTAATTATTAAGGTTGATTGTTCTATATTTTAGTTGTAATTCTAATTTTGATTGGAAGTAGGTGAGTATAACTTTCACCTAATCTGTCGCCATCTTGGATCTCTATGTATCATGTCTTTGGTGCTGTATCTAAAAACTCTTTGAATAACACAAGATCACAAAGATTTTCTCTTATGTTCTCTTTTACAAGTTGTATAGATTTAGATTTTACATTTAGATTTGTGATCCACTTTTAAGATTTCCATATGGTTTGAAGTTCATGTTTTGCATATGAATATCCAATAAATTCAGCACCATTTGTTGAAAAGACTATTCTTTCCCCACTGTATTGCTTTTGTCATTTTGTAAAGAAAATCAGCCACCCATATAAGTGTTAGTCTATTTCTGGACTTTCTATTCTGTTCCATTGATTTATTTTTCCTTATACCAGTACCACACTGTTTTGATTACTATAGCTATATAATAAGGTTTGAGCCCAGCCAGTATGCTCAGTGGTTGAGCATCGAATCATGAACCAAGAGGACGCCAGTTCAATTCCTGTTCAGGACCCATGCCTGTGTTGTTGGCTTGTTCCCTGGTGGGGTGTGTGCAGGAGGCAGCTGACCAATGTTCCTCTCTCATCAGTGTTTCTATTTCTCTATTCCTCTCTCTTCCTCTCTCTCTAAAATCAATAGAAGTTATATTAAAAAAATAAGTCTTTAAATAATTTAGGGTTAACCCTGTAACATTTTACTTTTTCAAAGTTATTTTGCATATACTAGGCCACATAGATTTCTATATAAATTCTATAATCAGCTCATAAATTTCAACAAAGAAACCTATTGGGATTTCTATTGGAATTGCATTTAATTTATAAATCAATTTGGGAAGACTTGACATCTTAACAATATTTCATCTTCAGACTAAAGAAGAAAGTATATTACTCCATTTATTTAAGTCATCTTTAATTACTTTCCACAATGATTTGTAGTTTTCACTGTATAGGTATTTTATATCTATTATCAGATTTACATCTAAGAATTTTATATATTTTGTGCAACTATAAATTTATCTTTTGAATTTTCAGTTACTGATTGATTTACTTGATTTCTGTATATTGATTTTCTAACTGACAATAGTGCTATACTTACTTAGTTCTAGTCGTTTTCCTGCAGATGTCATCAAAATTTCTAAATAGATATCATCTGTAAATTTTATTTCTATTCGTTTCCAATATGAATGACTTTTACATGTTTTTATTGCCTAATTGCACCATCCAGAAGGACCAGTACAATAGAAGTGGCAAAAGCAGACATTCTTGCTTTGTTCTTGATCTAGTGGCAAAAATATTCAGCTTTTCATGATTGTATATGATGTCTTAGATAGTTTTTTTAGATGCACTTTACCAGATTGAGGGAGTTCACTTCTATTCTTAGTGTTACTGAGTTGTTGTTTTTTTTAAACCAGGAATGCATGTTGGATTTAGTCAAGTGCTTTTTCTTCATCTATTGAGAGAATCATGTGGTTTGTCTCATTTAGTTTGTTATTATGGTGAATTACATTAATTTTAAATGTTAAGCCAACCCTGTATAACTGGAATAAGTCCCACTTGGCAATGATGTTTATGCTTCCAGTATATTGTTGGATTTGATTCGAAAACTTTTAAAGGCATTTATCTATCTATATTCATGAGGAATAGTGGTTGATAGTTTTCTTTTTTTGCACCATCTTTTTCTGGTTTTGGTATTGGGTACTGTTGGCCCACAGAATGAGTTGGGAAATATCCCTTTTTTAATTTTCTTGAAAAAAATTATAGTGGATTTGCTATTATTATTCCTTAAATATTTGGCATCTGGGACTGGAGCTATATTAATAGGAATATTTTCTAATCAAATTTCAATTTATTTAATATATATATATTTGGGTTATTTCTTCTTGAAGGAGTTTTGATAGTTTGCATCTTTCAAGAAGTTTGTCCAGGGAGATTAAAGATGGCTACTGACAGGAAGGCAGGTTGCAAGATAGGGAGTGAGTGAGAGAACAAAAGGAGAGTGTGTGGACTTATGGGGAGTGTCTTCTTGTGAGTGAGGGACAGCTGGACCGGGCTCCTCTGACTGGACAGCTTCCACTGTTGCCGAAATCTCTCCCAGAGTGACCAGCTCTGCTACAAAGATGACACCATCTTGAAAGGGAGAGTGACTATGATTGGAAGCCTAGCCTTACCTTCAACCAGGGAGAATCTGATACCTCCAGGGACCCTATAAACACAACACCAAGGGACCAGCTGCGAACCCACAAACACCGGGTCTCAAGCAGCACGCTCTGCACCTTATCACAGAAAGGTCAGATGTATCCCAGAGAAAGGTGAGGTTTGCAATCCAGTATGGAGGGAGAAATGCACGCAGCAGGCTATAGAGGTACAGAGGAAGTCTGCGCCCCACAAGATCCACAGCCTTTGGGGCCAACGTAGTCTGAGAATGTGGAAGGTGGTCCACAGGGCTGCTGACAGAAGGGAACTCTAGAAATCAACCCTTAGCTGGGCTGGGCACAAAAAGGCAGCCTGAAGATTTATCAGTAAACTGCCTGAGCTGTGCCAGGGGAAAAAGACGTGCATAGATACGTGAGCAGAGTCACACACAGTGCCTGGTGAAAAAGTCGCAAGTTTGCAAACTTATTCTGGCTCTTTTGTCTCTTAAAATCCATCCTTTGATTACTAAACCCCGTACATAGGATCTCCCAATTAAAAATACTCTCAGAGAAATGACCAGAGAGGAAAAAAAGAAGGCGACCGGCAGGAAGGTAAGGAGAGAGAGTGTGTGAGTGAGGTACCCATAGAGGAGAGTGTAGAAGTCTGTGGTGTGTGTGTGTGTGTGCATGAGCTAGGGTCAGTTAGATTCTGCAGGTCTTCCAAGGGGCTGCCTAACCGGCAGTCCTAGATGGCGGAGCCCTGCGCACAAAGTAGACACTTCTCGGTGGCTGGTGAGGATGTGGAGACCACGCCATCTTGAGAAATAGAGCTGCCTGAGACTAGGATCCTGGCTTCAGACACAAACCAGGACCCTGCAGCCACTGGGGACAGAGAACTGCTATCACAGCTTCAGACCAACAGACAACAAGAATCCAGACTTCCCGGCAGCAGATTTCCATGAGTCAAAGAGCCTATCTGCCTCCCCGCAGGCTCTCAGATAGCGCCATAGTAAATGATAGACCCGCCCCTCCCCAAGCGTGAGACAGACTCAGCTCCCCTTCGGGGAAATCTGAGAGAGAGCACAGAGAGCTCCCATTCGGAGAATTTGGCGTGCAGGACACAGCTCCCCTTTGGGAAATCTTAGAGCGTGCACAGAGGAGCTCCCCTTTGGGGAATTTGGCACGCAGGACGGACTCCGCCCCGCTTCGGGGAATCTGGGAGAGTGCACGGAGGCAGCACCCCTTCAGGAATTTGAGAGTGTGCAAAGCCCTAGCTGGTTTGGCTCAGTAGAGAGAGCATACCGAGGACGCAGCTCCACTTCAGGGAATTTGGCACGCTGGACACAGCTGCCTGGCATCCCTGACTGACAGCACATTCAAACTAAGAGCCAGTGACTCCAATTGTTGGTGCATGCACACACAGGGACCCTGATTCTCAACGAGAAACCGCACAAGGCAGCAGAGACTCTGACACCCAATTCTTGGTGCAGACACAGGGAAACTCTAACTTCTAACACATGCTAAGGATCTCATTTTCGGCACATAACAACAGTGTGGTGCAGACAGGGCCCCTGATTCTAAAAGTGCACACGAGACCACACGGAACACCGGGGACACTGACCCTGGGCAAGTCTGGTTCCCATCAACCAACGGCAGCCGCACGCCATAGTGTCAGAGCACTTCAGTGAACCTCGGGTGGAGCAAAGTGCCCACAGCACACGGCCCAGGTCCATGCAAAGTGAAGCTTGAGCTTTCTGGTGATAGTCAGAATGGGGAGACGAAATAATTCACAGAGGAAAGAAAATGAGGAGTCGCCAGGAAAGGAAATTAGTGAAACTGTAGCTTGCAACATGACCGAAAAGGAGTTCAGAGTAATGGTCGTGGAATTTATACATCAGATGGATGAGAAAATCAACAACTTATGCAAGAATCAGGAAGAAATGAAAAGTGATATAGCTACAATCAAAAACAGCATGGAAAGTTTCAACTGTAGACTAGAAGAAGCAGAGGACCGAATTAGTGAGTTAGAAGATCAGGGAGAGAAACAAGCTCAATCTGACCAGCAATTGGAGAAAAAAATTAAAAAGCAGGAGGAAAGCCTAAGGGAGCTTCAGGACAACAGGAAACAAAGTAACATGCGTATAATATGGCTGCCAGAAGGACAAGAAGAGCAGCAGGGATTAGAAAATCTATTTGAAGAAAGAATGACAGAAAACTTCCCGGATATGGGAAAGATAAAAGTTACGCAAGTACAGAGAGTCCCAAGCAGGATCAACCCCAAAAGACCCACACCAAGACATGTCATAATTTCAATGGCAAATATAAATGATAAAGAGAGAATCTTAAAGGCGGCAAGAGAGAGACAGAGAGTTACCTACAAAGGAACACCCATCAGATTGTCAAATGATTACTCAACAGAAACACAACAAGCTAGAAGTGAATGGAAGGAGGTATACAAAGTGTTGCAAAGCAAAGGACTGAATCCAAGAATACTATATCCAGTAAGACTATCAATCAAAATTGAAGGGGAAATCAGGTGCTTCGAAGACAAAAAAAAAAGGCTCAGGGAGTTTATCACCACCAAAACAGCAATGCAAGAAATGCTAAAGCGAATACTGTAAGAAGAAGAAATAAACAGGTAAGAAGGAATACAGACACAAAAATAGATATGATTACAAACAAATACCTTTCAGTAATAACTTTAAATGTAAAGGGACTAAATGATCCAATCAAAAGACATCGAGTGCCTGAATGGATAAAAAAACATGACCCATATATATGCTGTCTACAAGAGACCCACCTCAGAAAAAAAGACTCACACAGATTGAAAGTGAAGGGATGCAAAAATATCTTTCAGGCAAATGGAAATGAAAAAAAAGCTGGGGTAGGTCTAACAAAATAGACCTCAAGATAAATGCCATAACAAGAGATACGGAAGGCCACTTCATAATACTAAAGGGAGAAATCCAATAAGAAGAAATAATTCTGGTAAACATATACCCACAAATTTAGGAGCACACAAATACATAAAAAAACTCCTGGAGGATATCAAGGGAGAGATTAATAGCAATACAACCATAGTAGGAGACTTTAATACCCCACTATCACCATTGGACAAATCCTCTAAACACAAAATGAGCAAAGAAACATCAATCCTAAATGAATCACTAGACCAGATGGAATTAATTGTCATCTTCAGAACATTTCACCCCAAAGCCACAGAATATACATTCTTCTCAAGAGCACATGGGTCATTTTCAAAGATAGACCATATGCTGGGTCACAGGCAAGGTCTCTTCAAATTCAAGAAGATAAAAATTATATCAAGCATCTTCTCAGATCACAGTGGCATAAAACTGGAAATCAACTACAATAAATACAATCCAAAGAAATCAAACACATGGAGACTAAACAGCATGCTATTAAACAAGGACTGGGTCACCAGAGAGATCAAGGAATAAATAAAAAATAAAAAACATCACGGCAACAAATGACAATGAAAACACAACAATCCAAAATCTATGGGACACAGCGAAAGCAGTCTTGAGAGGGAAGTTCATAGTTCTACAAGCCTATTGCAAAAAACAAGAAACAATGGTAATAAATTACCTAACCCTACAACTCAAAGAGTTAGAAAAAGAGCAGCAAGAAAAGCTCAGTGTAACCAGAAGGAAGGAAATAAAGATCAGAGTGGAGATAAACGACATAGAGACCAAAGAAATAATAAAAAAGATCAACAAAACCAAGAGCTGGTTCTTTGAAAGGATAAACAAGATTGAAGAACCTCAAGCCAGGCTCACCAAGAAGCAAAGAGAGAGGACCCAAATAAACAAAAGAAGAAATGAAAGAGGTGAAATAACAAGAGACCCTGCTGAGATACAAAGGATTTTTACAAAATACTACAAACAACTCTAATCCAACAACCTGGACAACCTGGAGGAAATGGACATATTCCTAGAAAAATATAACCTTCCAAAAATAAATCAGGAAGAATCTAAACAGCTCAATAGGCCGGTAACTATGGACGAAATGGAAGCAGTCATCAAAAAGCTTCCAGCAAACTAAAGCCTGGGGCCTGAGGGCTTCACAGGAGAATTTTACCAAACATTCAAGGAAGAACTAAAACTTTTCTTCCTCAGACTATTCCAAAAAATTCAAGAGGAAGAAACACTTCCAAGCTTTTTCTATGAAGCCAGCATCACCCTAATACCCAAACCAGATAAAGACAACACAATGAAAGAGAATTACAGGCCAATATCCCTCATGAACATAGATGCCAAATTCCTCAACAAAATTCTAGCAAATCGGCTCCAGCAGTACATCAGAAAGATCATACACCATGACCAAGTAGGATTTATTCCAGGAATGCAAAGATCGTACAATATCCACAAATCAATAAAAGTGGTACATCACATAAACAAATTGAGAGATAAAAATCACATAGTCATATCAATTGATGCAGAAAATCATTTGACAAAATCCAACACCCTTTTGTGATAAAAACTCTCAACAAGGTGGGAATAGAAGGCTCATACCTCAACATAATTAAAGCGATATATTATAAACCCACAACAAACATCATACCCAATGGACAAAAACTAAAAACATTTCCCCTAAGAACAGGAACAAGACAAGGATGCCCTCTCTCACCACTCTAGTTTGACATAGTACTGGAAGTATTAGCCATTGCAATTAGACAAGAAGAAGAAATAAAAGGCATCCAAATTGGAAAAGAACAAGGAAAGCTGACTTGATTTGCAGATGACATGATATTGTACATAAAAAACCTGAAAGACTCCGTCAAAAAACTAATAGACTTAATAAATGAATTCAGCAATGTAGCAGGATACAAAATTAACGCCACGAAATCTATTGCCTTTCTATACAACAATAGTGAACTTACAGGAAGAGAGACTAAAAAGGCAATCCCATTTATGATCACACCAAAAAAATTAAGAAACTAGGAATAAACTTAACTAAGGAGGTAAAAGACCTATATGTGGAAAACTACAGGTCACTGAAAAAAGAGATAGAGGAAGACATAAACAGATGGAAGAACATATCATGTTCATGGATTGGTAGAAGCAACATCATTAAAATGTCCATACTACCCAAAGCAATCTATAGATTCAATGCACTCCCCATTAAAATACCAACGGCATATTTCACAGACCTAGAAAGAACTCTCCAAAAATTCATCTGGAATAAAAAAAACCCAAATAGCCACCAGAATCCTGAGAAAGAAGAATAAAGTAGGTGGGATCTTAATACCAGATTTCAAGCTGTATTACAAAGCCACTATTCTCAAAACAGCCTGGTACTGGAACAAGAACAAACATATAGATCAATGGAATAGAATAGAGAATCCAGATATTGACCCAAACCACTATGCTCAATTAATATTTGACAAAGGTGGCATGAACATACAATGGAATAAAGACAGTCTCTTCAATAAATGGTGTTGGGATAATTGGACAAATACTTGCAAAAAAATGAAGCTAGATCACCAACTTACACCATACACAAAAATAAACTCAAAATGTATAAAGGACTTAAACATAAGACGGGAAACCATAAAAATACTAGAGGAATCCACAGGAAGCAAAATCACAGACATATGCCAAAAGAACTTTCACCGATACTGCCCCTAGGGCAATGGAAGCTAAAGAGAAAATAAACAAATGGCACTACATCAAAATAAAAAGCTTTTTTACAGCAAAAGAAACTATCAACAAAACAACAAGAAAGCCCACTGTATGGGAGAACATATTTGCAAATGCTATCACTGATAAAGGTTTAATCTCCAACATCTATAGGCAGCTTATACAACTTAATAAAAGGAAGATAAATGATCCAATAAAAAAATGGGCAATGGACCTAAATAGAATCTTTTGAAAAGCACACAGAAGAAGGCCAAGAGACACATGAAAACATGCTCAACATCACTAATTATCTGAGAGATGCAAATCAAAACAACAATGCGGTACCTTCTCACACCTGTCAGAATGGCTATCATCAACAAATTAACAAATGACAAGTGTTGGCAAGGATGCGGAGAAAAAGGAACCCTCGTGCACTGCTGGTGGGAATGCAGACTGGTGCAGCCACTGTGGAGAACATTATGGAGTTTCCTCAAAAAGCTGAAATGGAACTCCCATTTGACCCAGTAATCCCACTCCTTGGAATATATCCTAAGAAACTGGGAACACCAATAAGAAAGGACATATGCACCCATATGTTCATAGCAGCACAATTTACAATAGCTAAGATCTGGAAACAGCCTAGGTGCCCATCAGCAGATGACTGGATCAGAAAACTATGGTACATCTACACAATGGAATACTATGCTGCCATAAAAAAGAAGGAATTCTTACCCTTTGCAACAACCTGGATGGAATTGGAGAACATTATGCTGAGTGAAATAAGCCAGTCAATGAAAGAAAAATACCACATCATCTCACTCATTTATGGATACTAAAGAACATTATAAACTGTTGAACAAAAAGATAGATACAGAGGCAGTAAAGCATCAAACAGTCTGTCAAATTATAGCAGGAAGTTTAGGGAGATATGGGGAAGACAAGAGATCAACTGAAGGACTTGTATGCATGCATATAAGCATAACCAATGGACTCAAAACTCTGGGGCGTGAGGGCATATATGGGAGTGGGGTGGGGGGGCAATGGTAAGATATGTACACATATAATACCTTAATAAAAAAAATTGAAGAAAACAAAAATAAAAAATAAAAATACTCACAGAGACTGCAGGGGAAAGTTGTTTTTGTGGAACATGGTTTTCAGAATGGGGTACAATGACCAGAAAACCAGCTCTGGGGCAGTCCATACCCCCAAACAAGTATTAAATGAAGCAGGGAAAACAAATTCTAAATACTGGGTAGAGACTACTTTTATAGCCCCTGATGACAATACAGAAACACTGCCACCCAGGGGTTGAATCACAAATTGACTCTGGTGCAAATAAAACCACAGGCAAGCTGAGAAATAAGGAAATACTGCCTGTTTGAAACAGGATTGTGGCTTACGACACAGAGGAACTGTGGATGCAGGGAACATCAATATTGTACCGACTACCTGACAGGAAATAGGCATGCTAAACAGTAGAGGAAGTGAATGAGCTTCATTACTGCACATTTTTATTTTTTATCTTTTACTTAAGAAACTAATTTTTTTCTTTTTTTCTCACTTGATTTTACCTTTTTAATTATTATATTTTTATTTTTAATCAGTATTATTACTACTATTATTTTACCTTTTTTAAAGTTTCATTTTATTTTATCTTTATTTTATCTTGGGATTAGTGTTCTATATTCTATTTTCATTTTTCCTTTAGCATCAATTTACTCTATCTCAGCTTTACCTTTATTCCAACACTCTCTTCCTCACTTTTCCCCTTTTGTTGTCCTATTTCTCTTACCCTATTCTGGCTTTAGATTTTCCCTATTCCTTCTTTCTACCCTGTTAAAAATTCATCCTACTTATAGATCTAATTTCAAATCCCCTGCTCCAAGTCCATTCACACTTCTCTCTTCTCTATCTTCACCATCCAAATGTTTTTCTCTCTTCCATTTTTTGTTTTTATTTATGCTTTTTGTTTTATTTTGTTTTGTTTTGCCCTTCTTTCTCTGTCCTATTGTTATTGTTAGTTTGATTGTTGATTACATTGTTTTTTTGTTTGTTTGTGTGATTGTCTCTCTTTTTTTGCTTCTATTTTTCTCTCCTCACTTGTTATTAGTTGTTGTTTGTAATTTTCATTCATATCTGGGTGTTAGTTGATAGCATTTTTTTGGATTAGTTGTTATTCTATTGGAGTTTTCTCCTCATATAAATAGTTTTACCCCTCCTTTTTTATTATCTTTCTTTTCTCTCTTGCTTTTTTTTCCTTTCTCAATATAATTTTTGCACTTTTTTTTTATCCCCTAATTCTCTTTTATTAGGTGGTCACCATTATTTGGGGTTATTAGTATCATGAGTACATTTGTGTTCAGTGCCTTGTGTGTTGTGCCTTGTTATGTTGTATTTGTGCCTTTAACTCAACGCAGTAGAGAGAGAGCTCCATATCCACAAATAAAGAGAAGAGAGATCATGGGGAGACAAAGAAACAGCCCACATATGAAGGAAAAAGAGGCATCACCAGAAAAGTAAATGAAATGGAGGCAAGCAGTATGTCAGAGAAACAATGCAGAGAAATAGTCATGAGGTCGCTGAAAGGTTGGAAGACAAATTCAACATTATGTGTAAGAACCAAGAGGAAATGAAGAAGAACCAAGAAGAATTTAAAAATGACATCATTGTAATAAAGAACTTAATAGAAAGCATCAACAGTAGACTAGAAGAAGTGGAGAAACACATCAGTGAGCTAGAAGATAAGGTAGGAAAAAATACTCAAGCAGAGCAGCATCTAGAAAAAAAATCTTAAAAAACAGGAGGAGAGCCTAAGGGATCTTTGGGACAACACGAAACGAAACAGCACCCACATAATAGGGATGCCAGAAGGAGAGGAAACTGAGCAAGGAATAGAAAACACGTTTGATGAAATAACGACAGAAAACTTTCCTGATACAGGGAAGAAAAAACTCACACAAGTCAAAGAAGCTAAGAGAGTCCCAAACAAAATGAACTCCAAAAGACTGACGTGAAGGCACATTATAATTAAATAGGCAAACACCAACAACCATGTAAGAATCTTAGAAGTGTCCAGAGAGCGACAGAAATTTACCTGCAAAGGATTGCCCATCAGCCTAGTGACTGATTTCTCAACAGAAACACATCAGGCCAGAAGGGAATGGAATGAAATATACAAAGTCATGTAAATGAAGGGTCTGAATCTAAGAATATTGTACCTAGCAAGGCTATCAATCAAAATTGAGGGTGAAATCAGGAGCTTCACAGACATAAAAGGACTAAGGGAGTTTATCACTACAAAACCAGCAATGCAAGAAATGCTAAAGGGTCTTCTGTAAAAAGAAGAAATAGGAAGCAAAGAAGGACCACAAGCATAAAAAAATACAAAGGGTGATAAACAAGTACCTATCAATAATAACTTTAAGTGTTAATGAATTAAATGCCCCAATCAAAAGACATAGGGTAGCTGAGTGGGTAAGAAAATATGAGCCATATATATGCTGTCTACAGGAAAACCACATCAGAATAAAGGACTCACACAGACAGATGGTGAAGGGATAGAAAAAGGTATTTCAGGGAAAGGGAAATGAAAAAAAAATGCCGGGGTAGCAATACTTATATCTGATTAATTAGATCTCAAAGTGAAGGACATAACAAGAGAATGGGAAGACCACTTCATAATACAAAAAGGAGCAATCCAACAAGAAGATACAACTCTGGTAAACATATATGCACCCAATAAAGGAGCACCGAACTACATAAAAAAAACTTCTGGAGGATATCAAGGGAGAGATTCACAGCAATACAGTCATAGTAGGGGATTTTAATACCCGACCAATACCACTGGACAAGTCCTCTAAACAAAAAATCAGCAAATAAATATCAATCCTAAATGATACACTAGATCAGATGGAATTAATTGACATATTCAGAACATTTTGCCCCAAAGCCACAGAATATACATTATTCTCAAGTGCACATGGTTCATTTTCAGATAGACTATATATTGAGTCACAGGTAAAGTCTCCTAAATTTCAAGAAGATAAAAATCATATCAAGCATCTTCTCAAACCACAATGGCATAAAACCAGAAATCAACTACAATAAAAATGACTTAAAAAAATCAAACTGTAGGCTAAATAGCATGCTATTAAACAATGACTGGGTTACCTGAGGGATCAATGAAAAAATAAAAAGCATCATGGCAACAAACGATAGTGAAAAAACAACAATCCAAAATCTATGGGACACAGGGATAGCAGTCTTGAGAGGGATGTTCATAGCTCTACAGGACTACCTCCAAAAACAAGGAACAATGGTAATAAATTATCTAACCCAACAACTCAAAGAGTTAGAGAGAGAGCAACAGAAAAAGCCCAGCATAAGCAGAATGAATACAATGATAAAGATCAGAGCGGAGATAAACAACATAGAGACCAAAGAAACAATACAAAAGATCAACAAAACCAAGAGCTGGTTCTTTGAAAGGATAAACAAGATTGATGAAACTCTAGCCAGGCTCACCAAGAAGCAAAGAGAGAGGACCCAAATAAACAAAATCAGAAATGAAAGAGGTGAAGTAACAACCAATTCCACAGAAATACAAATGATTATGAAAAAATACTATGAACAACTGTACTCCAACAAAATGGACAACATAGATGAAATGTACATATTTTTAGAAAAATACAAGTTCCCAAAACTCAACAAAGAAGAATAAAAAAATCTGAAGAGTCTGATAACTACCAAAGAAATTGAAACAGCGATCAAATATCTTCCAGCAAACAAAAGCCCTGGTCTGGACGGCTTTACAGGGGATTTCTACCAAGCACTCAAAGAAGAACTTAAACCTATCCTCCTCAGACTATTCCAAAAAAATTCAAGAGGAAGGCACACTTACAAGCTCTTTCTATGAAACCAGCATTATCCTAATCCCAAATACAGATAAAGATACCACAAAAAAAGAGAACTACAGGCCAATATCCTTGATGAACATAGATGCTAAAATCCTCAACAAAATTCTAGCAAATCAGAGTCAGCAATACATTAGAAAGATCATACACCATGACCAAGTGGGAGTTATTCTAGGGAGTGCAAGGCTGGAACAATATCTGCAAATCAA
Organism: Eptesicus fuscus; assembly: GCF_027574615.1. Classification (NCBI taxonomy): domain Eukaryota; kingdom Metazoa; phylum Chordata; class Mammalia; order Chiroptera; family Vespertilionidae; genus Eptesicus; species Eptesicus fuscus. The sequence goes on along the minus strand of NC_072473.1, from coordinate 81,092,769 downwards.
TGAATGTGATACATCACATAAACAAACTGAGAGGCAAAAATCACATAATCATATCAATTGATGCAGAAAAAGCATATGACAAAATCTAACACCATTTCTTGATAAAAACTCTCAGCAAAGTGGGACTAGAGGTATCATACCTAAACATAATAAAAGCCCTATATGAGAAACCTACAGCAAACATCATACTCAATGGACAAAAACTAAACCCATTTCTCGTAAGAACAAGAACAAGACAAAGATGCCTATTTTTACCACTCCTATTCGACATAGAACTAGAAATACTAGCCATAGCGATAAGAAGAAATAAAGGGCATCCAATTTGGAAAAGAAGTAAAACTGTCCTTATTTGCAGATGACATGATACTGTACATAGAAAACCCCAAAGACTCCATCAAAAAACTACTAGACCTAATAAATGAATTTGGCAATGTAGCAGGATACAAAATTAACACCCAGAAATCTATGGCCTTTTTATACACCAATAATAAATGCACAGAAAGAGAAATGAAAAAAAAATCCCATTTACCATTGCACCAAAAAAATTAAGATACCTAAGAATAAACTTAACTAAGGACATAAAAGACCTGTACTCGGAAAACTACAGGACATTGAGAAAAGAAATAGACTTTTTTTTTTCCTGAAGATGGTGGCAGGCAGGACGGGACGGAGGTGAACGAGAGGGTGTGAGTGAGTGAGGGGATGAAAGGAGAGTGTGTGGATGTGTGTGGCGTTCATGTGAGTGAATGACGGGACAGTTAAATCCGGCAGGAGTAGCAGGGGCTGGCAGACCTGGCTCTCTTGGACAGGGAGAGACTACCTCTGCTGCGGGCACTCCCCAGACTGCGGGACTCAGGCACGGAGGCCACGCCATCTTGAAGGGGAGAGTAGCCTCTTCTAGGAACTCGTAAGCACCACCACCCAGACAGGCCTTGTACACTGCCCAGGACCCAGCAGCCACTCCAGCCAAAATCCTGCTGCCCCACCCGCAGACCCGTGGGCACTGGGACCTCCACCTCCAAGGGTGCACGCTCCCGCAGCAGTAAGTGCAACTTCCTCTCCCCAATGGCTGAACTCCTGACACCACAGTCCTGCTTTTCCAGTGACATTGTTGTGTTTTTCAAGCGCACAGGCTGCCTGAGCCCACCATTCCACAAGCTGTTTGTGGGTGCCACCATGGGGCACACTCTTACCCAAACAAGGGCCCACTGCCCTGGCAGTAGAAATTCTGGATTCCCCCTCTATGGATACCTCCTCACAGCCACCTAGGTCACACAGATTCAGTACCAGGGCCCCTCTGATTGCCTGAGTGCACCTCCACTGGGCGTGCTCGAACCCAACCAAGGGCATAATGCCCCTGGCAGTATAAATTTGTACTTTACCCTCTCCTGGCTACCTTCCCACAGACACCTCAGTCACGTGGCTTCAACAAAGGGCACAGCAGCAAAAACTGAGTTTTCCCACTTCACAACCGCCGACCTCTAGACACCAGAGCTGCACTTTTCCAGCGCCACAGGCCTCCTGAACCCAAGGGCACAAAGGCAGCTCTTGGGTGCCTCTGTGAGCCCCTGCTGGGCACACACTTATCCAAACAAGGGCTCACTGCCCCAGCAATAGAAATTTTGAGTTCACCATTTCCGGATACCTGCCACAGATCACTCGGCTTCAACGTGAGGCCACGCTGAGTGCACCACCCTGGCAAACAGCTCCAGGGTGCCTCTGTGAGTCGCCACTGGGTGCGCACAAACCCAACCAAGGGCACAAGTCCCGTGGTAGTAGAAATTCGGACTTACTCCACTCACGGTTGCCTACCCAGAGACACATCAGTCATGCAACTTCAGTGCAAGGGCCTCTCTGAGTGCACCGCCCTGGCAAAAAGCCCCAGGGTACCTCTGTGAGCCACCACTGGGTGCATGCAAATTCAACCAAGGGTGCAGTAGCAAAAACTGAGTCTACCCAATTCACAGCTGCTGACCTCCGGACACCACAGTCATGCTTTTTCAGCGCAAAGGCCTCCTGAGCTCACCGCCCCAAAGGCAGCTCTTGGGTGCCTCTGTGAGCCCTTGTGGGGTGCACTTGTATCCAAACAAGGGTGCACAGCCCCAACAATAGAAATTCGGACTTACCTTCTGGCTGCCTGCCCATAGATACCTTGGTCATGCAGCTTCAACGCAAGGGCCACACTGAGTGTGCCACAATGGCAAATGGCTCCCAGGTGCCTCTGTGAGCCGCCGCTGGGTGCACATGAATCCAACCAAGGGTGCAAGGCCTCAGCAGTAAAAACTGAGTCTTCCCACTCCACAGCTGTGAACCTCAGGACACCGTAGTCACACCTTTCCAGAGTGCAGGCCTCCTGAGCCTCACCACCCCGACAGATGGCTCCTCGGTGCCTCTGTGAGCCCCCTATGGCATGTGCGATTTCAACCAAGGGCACAAGGCAGCAAAAATTTGGACACCCCCTGCCCCGGCTGCTGACCTCTGGACACCGCAGTTGCACCTTTTCAGCACACAGGCCTACTGAGTCCACTGCCCCTATAGGCAGCTCCTGGATGCCTCTTTGAACCCCAGCTTGGTGTGCTTGTATCCAAACAAGGGCACACTGCCCCAGCAGCAGAAATTTGGACTTCCCCTTCCTGGCTGCTTACCCACAGTCATCAGACATCTTGTCACCTGGTTTCAGCACACAGGCCCCCTGAGGACAATGCCCCAGCAGGCAACTACTGGGTGCCTCTGTGAGCTGCCACTAAGCACACTTGTATCCAACCAAGGGCTCAAGGCCTCACAGCAGAAACTCGAATTGCCATTCCTTAGCTGCTGAACTCCAGTCACTGTAGTCACACCGATCCAGTGAGCAAACCCCCTGAGCCCACTGCCCTGGCAGGTGACCCTCAGGTGCTTCGCTGAACTGCCTCAAGGCACAATCACAGCTGCCGGCATCCAGTCCCTGCGGTAGTACTGCTCTGACACAAGGGCCTCCTGAGCCCACTGCCCCAGCAGACGGCTCCTGGGCACCTCTGTAAATAGGAATTGAGTGTGCATATCCAACCAAGGGTGCACATGCCCAAAAGCAGAAGCTGGGACTTCTCCCTCCATGGGGCCAGTGGCACACAAAAATTGCTTTGATCCAGCATGTGGGTCACACAAGCTTACACACCCAGCAGAAGGCACCTGGGCCTCTCTGTGTGCCTCTCCAACAAGGGACGCACTGCTCCCTCAGTAGGATCCACAACATCCCACTCCCGGTTGCTTACTTCTGGACAGCTTGGTGAATTACTGAGGACTTGTCTCCCTGGACAAGGTCACATTATTTCAGCCATCCTCCCTGAAATTCCCAATCCCCAGCCACTGGATCCTGAACCCGCTAGTGATTCAGAGAGGAAATCACTTTGGCCAGAGTCCCACTACCACAACCAGAGAGTACGAGACACCCACCGCCCCATGTCATGGGCTGAGGGCTCCTCATAGTGAGTTGCAGAGTGACACTAATCCAGCAAGAGTCACAACACACTGGCCAAAGTCACAGAACCTGACCCTCAGGCCCTGAAAATCCTTCCCCCCCAGGCTGTGGATTCTGGGAACCCACAGTGAGAACATACTAGCAAGACCCCAGACAACCTTTTCCACAAGAGCCGAAACCACAATCACATCCAAAACAGCGTGCACAACGATGCCAGGGGTTAGTCACATTGCCAACCCGAGATAAGAATTCGTCCACGGATAAGAAACTAACATTCAAGATCCAACTACATCAAGAGAACACAAATAGCTCAAGTTGGGAGCTCCACTAGATCACCAAGCTCAGGAGACCTGAGAGATCACACCTCTAGCACCACCCCCAAAAGAACATGTGTAGCGAAGCAGTTGGATCTGTGAAACAGAAATAATTAAAACATTACCGCAAAACATGGGGAGACAAAAATTATCCCCAAAGGAAAGAAAAAAAGGAATCACCAGAAAGGGAATTAAAGTAAATGGAGGCAAGAAACGTGTAAGAGCAAGAATTCAGAATAATGATTATAAGGATGCTCAAATGGATGGTTGACAAATGCACACAACTCAATGAGAATTATAAGGAGCTGATTGAGAATGTCACCATTAAAAGGAACCAGGAGGAAATGAAGAATGACATAGCTGCAATAAAGAACACAATGGAAGTCTTAAACAGTAGACTACAAGAGGCTGAGGACCACATCAGTGAATTAGAAAACAAGGTAGAAAAAATACACACAAACACAGCAACAACTGGAAAGAAAACTTAAAAAGCAAGAGAAGAGACTAAGGGAGCTTTGAGACCACACAAAACGAAACATCTGCATAATAGGGGTGAGAGAAGGAGAGGAAACTGAGCAAGGAATAGAAAACCTGTTTAAAGAAATAATGACAGAACACTTTCCTGATATTGGCAAGAAAAAAACCACGCAAGTCCAAGAAGCACATAGAGTCCCAAACAAGATGAACCCAAAAAGACCAAAACCAAGACATATCATAATTAAATTGGCAAACATCAACGGCAAAGTAAGAATCTTAAAGGCTGCCAGAGATTGACAGAAAGTTACGTACAAGGGATCTCCCATTAGAATATCGACTGATTTTTCAATAGAAACACATCAGTCCAGAAGGGAATGGAATGAAATATACAAAGTGATGCAAAACAAGGGACTGAATCCAAGAATACTATAACCAGCAAGGCTATCATTCCAACTTGAAGGTGGAATCAGGAGCTTCACAGACAAAAAAGGGCTGAGAGAGTTTATTACCACCAAGCCAGCAATGCAAGAAATGCTAAAGGGGCTGCTGTAAAAAGAAGAAACAGAAAGGCAGGAAGGAACACAAACATTAAGAATAAAAATGATGACAAACAAATACTTATCAATAATAACACTAAATGTAAATGGAATAGATGGTACAATAAAAATAATAGGGTAACTGAATGGATAAGAAAACATGACCCATATATATGCTATCCACAAGAGATGCACCTCAGAGCAAAGGATTCACACAGACGGATAGTGAAGGGATGGAAAAAAATTTTTCAGGGAAATAAAAATGAGAAAAAAGCTGGGGTTGCAATACTTATATCTGACAAAATATACCTCAAAGTAAAGGCCATAACAAGAGATAAGGAAGACCACTTCATAATACTAACAGGAGCAATTCAACAACAGGATATAACTCTGGTAAACATACATGCACCCAATACAGGAACACCCAAATACATAAAACAAGTTCTGGAAGATATCAAGGGAGAGATCAATAACAATACAATAAAAGGAGGGGACTTTAATAGCCTGCTGATGCCACTGGACAAATCCTCTAAACAAAAAATCAGCAAAGAAATAGCAATCCTAAATGACTCACTAGATCAGATGGAATTAATTGATATCTTCTGAACATTTCAGCCCAAAGCTACAGAATATACATTCTTCTCCAATGTACATGGAACATTTTCAAAGATAGACCATATATTAGGACACAGGAAAAGTCTCTTCAAATTCAAGAAGATTGAAATCATACCAAGCATCTTCTTAGATCATAATAGTATAAAACTAGAATTAAACTAAAATAAAAACAATGAAAAAATGAAACACTTGGAGGCTAAATAGCATGCTATTAAACAATGATTGGGTTACTAATGAGATCAAAGAAGAAATTAAAAGCCTCCTGGAAACAAATTACAATGAAAATGTAACAATCCAAAATCTATGGGACACAATGAAAGCATTACTGAGAGGGAAGTTCATACCTCTACAGGCATACCTCAAAAAACAAGAAAAAATGGTAATAAATTATCTAACCTTACAACTTAAAGAATTAGAAAGAGAGCAACATGAAAAGCCCACAGTATCCAGAAGGAGGGAAATAATAAAGATCAGAGCAGAAATAAACGACGTAGAGACAAAAAAAAAAAAAAAAACACCACAAACAAACAAAAAAACAATATAAAAGATCAATGAAACCAAGAGCTGGATCTTTGAAAGGATAATCAAGATTAAAGAACCTCTAGCCCGGTTCACCAAGAAACAAAGAGAGAGGACCCAAATAAACAAAATCAGAAATGAAAAAGGTAAAGTAAAAATTGACCCTACAAATATACAAAGGATTTTTTAAAAAAATACTAAGAACAACTCTATTCCAACAAACTGGACAACCTCTATGAAATAGACACATTCCTAGAAAAATACAAGCTTCCAAACTCAATCTGGAAGATTCAAAAAACCTGAATAGACCGATAACTACTGATGAAATTGAAACAGTAATCAAAAAGCTTTCAGCAAACAAAAGCCCTGGGCCAGATGGCTTCACAGGGGAGTTTTACTAAATATTCAAAGAAGAACTAAAACCAATCCTTCTCAGACTATTTCAAAAAAATTCAAGAAGAAGGCACACTTCCAAACTCTTTCTATGAAGCCAGCATTACCCTAATCCTAAAACCAGATAAAGACAACACAAAGAAAGATATTTACAGGCCAATATCCCTGATGAACATAGATGCTAAAATCCTCAACAAAATTCTAGCAAACCGGATCCAACATTGCATTAGAAAGATCATAAACCATGACCACGTGGGATTTATTCCAGGAATGCAAGGCTGGTACAATTTCTGCAAATCAATAAATGTGATGATACATAACATAAACAAAGTGAGAGACAAAAATCACATAATCATATCAATTGATGCAGAAAAGGCATTTGACAAAATCCAAGACCCTTTTCTGATAAAAAACGCTCAGCAAAGTGGGAATAGAGGGATCATACTTCAACATAAAAAATGCCTTATATTACAAGCCTACAGCCAACATCATACTCAATGGGCAAAAACTAAAATGATTTCCAATAAGAACAGGAACAGACAGGGATGCCCACTTTCACCACTCCTATTCAAAATAGTACTGGAAGTTCTAGCCACAGAAATCAGACAAGAAGAAGAAATAAAGTGCATCCAAATTGGAAAAGAAGTAAAATTGTCATGCGCAGATGACATGATACTGTACATAGAAAATCCTAAGGACTCCATCAAAAAATTATTAGACTTAATAAATGAATTTGGCAATGTAGCAGGATACAAAATTAATGCCAAGAAATCTATGGCATTTCTATACACCAATAGTGAACTTACAGAAAGAGAGACTAAAAAAACAATCCCATTTACCATCGCACCAAAAAAATTAAGATGCCTAGGAATAAACTTAATTAAGGAGGTAAAAGACCTCTACTCAGAAAACTATAGGATGTTGAAAAAGAGATAGAGGGAGACATAAATAGATGGAAGAGCATGCCATGTTCATGGATTGGTAGAATCAACATCATAAAAATGTCCATAATACCCAAAGCAATATATAGATTCGATACACTCCCCATTAAAATATCAACGGCATATTTCATAGATGTAGAACGAACTCTACAAAAATTCATCTGGAATAAAAAAAAAAGACCTTGAATAGCTGCAGCAATCCTGATAAAGAAGAGCAATGTAGGAGGAATCTCAATATCAGATATCAAGCTGTATTACAAAGCCACTGTTCTCAAAACTGCCTGGTACTGACACAAGAACAGACATATAGACCAATGGAATGGAATAGAGAACCCAGAAATTAACCCAAGCCATTATACTCAATTAATATTTGACAAAGGAAGCAAGAGCATACAATGGAGTCAAAACAGTTTCTTTAATAAATGGTGCTGGGAAATTTGGTCAGATACATAAAAAAAAAAAAAAAAAGAAACTAGATCACCAACTTACACCATACACAAAAGCAAACTCAAAATGGCTAAAGGACTTGAAAGTAAGATGGGAAAAAATAAATCCTACAAGACTCCTTAGGCAGCAAAATTGCAGACATAGCAATATCTTTACAGACACAGATCCTAGGGCAAGAGCGACTAAGGAGAAAATAAACAAATGGGACTACGTCAAAATAAAAAGCTTCTGCACAGCAAAAGAAACCATCAATAAAACAACAAGAAAGCCCAATGCATGGGAGAAGTTATTTGCCAATGTTATCTCTGATAAGGGTTTGATCTCCAACATTTACAGAGAACTCATACAACTTGACAAAAGGAAGATAAACAATCCAATGAAAAAATGGGCAAATGATTTAAATAGACACTTTTTTGAAAGAGGACATTCAGAAAGCCAAGAGATATATGAAAATATGCTCAATGTCACTAATCTTCTGAGAGATGCAAATCAAAACAATGAGGTACCACCTCACACCTGTCAGAATAGCTATCGTTAACAAATCAACAAAGGACAAGTGCTGGAGAGGATGCTGAGAAAAAGGAACCCTCCTTCATTGTTGGTGGGAATGCAGACTGCTGCAGCCATTGTGGAAAACAGTATGGCGTTTCCTCAAAAATTTAAAAATGGAACTGCCATTAGACCCAGTAATACCACTTCTAGGAATATATCCTAAGAAAATAGAAACACCAATCAGAAAGGATATATGCACCCCTATGTTCATAGCACCACAATTTACAATAGCTAAGATTTGGAAACAGCCTAAATGCCCATCAGCAGATGAGTGGATTAGAAAACTATGGTATATCTACAAAACGGAATACTATGCTGCTATAAAAAAGAGGGGATTCTTATAATTTGCAGCAGCATGGATTGAACTGGAGAGCATTATGTTAAGTGAAATAAGCCAGTCAGTGAAAGAAAAATACCACATGATCTCACTCATTTATGGAAAATAAAGAACATTATAACCTGATGGACAAAAAGATAGATACAGAGGCAGAGAAACATAGAACAGACTGTCAAATTACAGTGGGAAGGCTGGGAGGGTGGGATGAACGAGGTAAGGGTTCAACAGAAGAACTTGTATGCATGCATATAAGCATAACCAATGGACACAAAACTCTGGGGGGTGAGGGCATGTATGGGAGTGGGGGGGGGGGCACAATGGTAAGATATGTACACATATAATACCTAAATAAAAAAAGTGGGGGAAAAAAGGCATAACCAATGGACGCAAGACACTTGCGGGGTGGGGGGCGGTGAGGGCATGTGCTGGGGGAAGATCAATGGGGGATAAAAAAGGAGACATATGTACTATTATTTGTAATACTTTAAACAATAAAATAAAATTTAAAAAAAAGTTTGTCCATTTTGTTTATGTTTTCAAACTCATGCACACCAAAGTTATTTTTAATATTTCCACATTACTCTTATAATATCAATCTAATCTGTAGTGCTGTGCCCTTTTTCATTTTTAATATTGGAAATTTATGTCCTTTTCTTTCTGATAAGACTGACTAGAGGTTTATCAATTTTTTTTTGTCTCATAAAACCAGTTTTGGTTTCATTGTTTTTCACTATTGCTTTTCTGGTTCTTATATTACTGGTTTATACTTTAATAATTTCTTCTAATTAATTTAATTTTATTTTAATACTTTTTAAGTGGAAACTCTGATCATTGATTTGAGATCTTTCTAACCTACTTCTAGCTACATACCACAAATTCTGATATATTGTGTTTTTATTTTCACCCTATTCAAAATATTTTCTAATTTTCCTTTTGATCTCTTCTTTGACTCATGGGTTATTTAGAAGCACTATTATGTGTTACAGTTTTTAAACATGAGGAATTTTCTTAAGAAGTTTTTGTTAATTTTTAATTTAATTCCACTGTGGTCAAAGAATATACATTATGTCACTTGAATCTTATAGAATTTATTGAAACTTTGTGTTATGTTCAAGAATATGATCTATCTTGATAAATGTTCCATCTACACTTGAGAAGAATGTGCCATCTGCTGTTGTTGGGTAAACTGTTCTATATATGTCAATCAGGTCAAGTTCATTAATAGCTTAGTTCAAGTCTACTGTATCCTTGCTGATTTTTTTTGTCTGCTTGCTCCTTCAATTATTGAGAGGTTATTGAAATATCCAACTAATTATGGATTTGTCTGTTTCTCCTTCTTAATTCTATCATTTTTTGCTTCATGTGTTTGTTTTTTTAGGGGCATAAACATTTAAGGTTACCATGTCCTCTAGAAGAAAAGACTCCTTTATCATTATAAAATGACCTACTTTATCACTGATTTGTTTGCTTTGAAATTTACATTGTCTGATATTAATATATTTATGTCAGCTTACCTATGGCTAGTTGTCATAATTTGTCTTATTTTATCCTTTTACTTTTTAAAAAATAATTATTTATTGTTGAAAGTATTACATATGCCCCCCCTTTTCCTCCATTGATCCCTACAGCCCGCCCCCGCACCTCCCACCCAGGCCTTCAGCACCCTATTGTCTGTGTCCATGGGTTATCCACATATGCATACAAGGTCTTTGGCTGATTACCTCCCACCTACGCGTCCTCCCTCGCCTTCCCTCTGAGATTCAGCACTCTGTTGCATGCTTCTACGTCTCTGGATCCACTCTGTTCATCAGTTTATTATGTTACTTAGATTCCACATATGAGTGTGGTCATATTATACTTGTCTTTCTCTGACTGACTTGTGTCAATTAGCATCATACTCATCAGATCTCTCCATGCTGTCTCAAAGGGTAAAATTCTTCTTTTTTACTGACACATAGTATTCCATGGTATTAATGTACCACAACTTTTTTATCCAATCATCTACTGATGGACACTGACGCTATTTCCAGATCTTAGCTATTGTAAACTGTGCTGCTGTGAACATAGGGGTCCATACATTCTTTCTGATTAGTGTTTCGGGTTTCTTAGGATATCTTATATAATTAAAGCCTAGGTGGTGTCACGCCCTTCTGTGACATCATCGCACAATGTCATCACAAGATAGCTGCCACAAGATGGCCACCATAAGATGGCCATGCGCACAGCAGAGGCGGGGCCCAGTGGCCCTCCCTGCAGTGAGGCCTGGGGGTCCCGCGGCTCTGTGTGGCATGGAGGCAGCCGGTCCCAGCGTCTCCACTGCCTCACGCAGAGGAGGCAGGTACAGGGTGAGGAAGAGGGTCATGGCAGGGAAGGGCAGTTGGGGACTATCAGGCCCTGGCAGGGGAGGGCAGTTGTGGGTGACCAGGCTGGCAGGGGAGGGCAGTTTGGGGCAATTAGGCTGGCAGGGGAGGACAGTTGGGGGTGATCAGGCTGGCAGGGGAGAGCAGTTGGGGGTGATCAGGTCAGCAGGGGAACAGTTAGGCATCAATCAGGCCAGCAGAGGAGCAGTTAGGGGGTGATCAGGCAGGCAGGCAGAAGGGTAATCAGGCAGGCAGGCAGGTGAGCAGTTATGAGCCAGCGGTCCCAGTTTTCAAGAGGCATGTGGGATCAGGCCTAAACTGGCAGTCGGACATCCCCTGAGGGGTCCCAGATTGGAGAGGGTGCAGGCCAGGTTGAGGGACACCCTCCCCCTGTGCACAAATTTTGTGCACTGGGCCTCTATTATTCTTAGAAGTGGGATCACTGGGTCAAATGGCAGTTCCATATGTAATTTTTTGAAGAAACTCATACTATTTTCCATAATTGTTGCAACAGTCTGCATTCCCACCAGCAGTGTACTAGGATTTCCTTTTCCCCACATCCTCAACAGCACTTGTAATTTGTTGATTTGTTGATGGTAGCCATTCTGAAAGGTGTGAGGTGATACCTCATTGTCGTTTTAATTTTCATCTCTCTGATGATCAGTGACTTTGAGCATTTTTTTATGTCTCTTGGCCATCTGTGTGTCCTCTTTGGAGAAGTGTCTATTTAGGTCCTTTGCCCATTTTTTTAATTGGATTGTTTGTCTAACTTGTTAAGTTGTATGAGTTCCTTATATATTTTGGATATTAATCCTTTATCATATGTATCATTACCATATATGTTCTCCCATACAGGAGGTTCCCTTTCCATTTACTAGTTGGTGGTTTAGTTTCATTTTTTTATTGCATGTATCTGTTCAATTTTCCCAACAATATTTATTGAAGAGACTCTCTTGACTCTATTGTATGCTCTTGCCTCCTTTGTCAAATATAAATTGAGCATAATGGCTTTGATTGATTTCTGGGTTCTTTGTTCTGTTACATGGAACTCTATGCCTGTTCTTTTGCCAGTACTGGGCTGCTTCCATAACAATGGCTTTGTAGTATAACTTGAAATCTGGTATTGTGATTACTCCTACTTTGTTTTTCTTTCTCAAAATTGTTGCAGCTGTTCAGAGTCTTCTTTTATTCCATACAAATTTTTGGAGTATTTATCCTAGCTCTGTGAAATATGCCATTGGTATTTTAATAGGGATTGCATTGAATCTATATATTGCCTTGGGTAGTATGGACATTTTAATACCGTATTTTCCGGCATATAAGATGACTGGGCATATAGAAGATTTTACTGGGTTAAAAAGTCATCTTATACACCAGAAAATACGGTAATATTAATTCTACCAATTCATAAATACAGTATATTCTTCAACTTGTTTTTATATTTCTCTCTTTCTTCAATGTCCTGCAGTTTTCTGAGTACAAATCTTTTACCTCCTTGGTTAAGTTTATTCCTAAGTATATTAATTTTTTTGTTGCAATGGTAAATAGGATTATTTATTTAGTTTCTCTTTCTGAGAAGTCATTATTGGTGTATAAAAAAGCCATCCATTTTTGGGTGTTCATTTTGTATCCTGCTACATTGCCAACTTCAGTTATTAAATATAGTAGTTTTTTGGTGGAGTCTTTAGAGTTTTCTATGTACAATATCATGTCACCTGTGAATAATGAGGGTTTTACTTCTTCCTTTCCAATTTGGATACCTTTTATTTATTCTTCTTGTCTGATTGCTGAGGCTAGAACTTACAGAACTATGTTGAATAAGAGTGGTGAAAGCAGTCATCCCTGTCTTGTTCCTGTTGTTAGGGGAAATGGGTTTAGTTTTTGCCCATTGAGTATGATATTGACTATAGTTTTGTCATATATTGCCTTTATCGTGTTGAGATATGCTCCCTCTATTCCCACTTTGCTGAGAATGTTTATCAAAAATGGTTGTTGGATTTTGTCAAATGTTTTTTCAGCCTCTATTGATATGATCTTGTGATTTTTGTCTTTCAGTTTGTTCATGTGATGTATCACGTTTATTTATTTGTGAATATTGTACCAGCCTTGCATCCCAGAAATAAATCCCATTTGGTCATGGTGTATGATATTTTTAATATATTGTTGGATCCAATTTGCTAATATTTTGTTGAGGATTTTAGCATCTATGTTCATCAGGTGTATTGGCCTGTAATTCTCTTTCTTTGTAGGTCTTTGTCTGGTTTTGGAATTAGGATAATGCTGGCCTCATAAAAAGACTTTGAAAGTGTTACTTCCTCTTGGATTTTTTGGAATAGTTTGAGGAGTATAGGTGTTAGTTCTTCTTTGAATCATTGGTAAAACTCCCCTGTGAAGCTGCCCAGACCTGGGATTTTGTTTGCTGGGAGTTTTTTCATTACTGCTTCTATGTCATCAGTTCTTATTGGCCTATTCAGGTTTTCTGATTCTTCTTGATTCAGTTTTGGAAGACTGTGTTTCCTCCCCCCCCCCCAGGAATTTGTCCATTTCATCCACATTGTACAGCTTATTGGCATATAGTTATTCATAGTATTTTCTTACAATCCTTTGTATTCCTGTGGTATCAGTGGTTACTTCTCCACTTTCATTTCTGATTTTATTTATTTGGATCCTCTCTCTTTCTTTCTTGATGAGTCTGGGTAATGGTTCATCAATTTTGCTTATCCTTTAAAAAAAACAGTTCTTGGTTTCATTGTTTTTTGTTTTTGTTTTTGTTTTTGTGTCCCTATGTTATTTATTTCTGCTTAAATCTTTATTATATCCTTCCTTCTACTTATTCTGGGCTCATCCTGTTGTTCCCTTTCTAGTTCTTCAAGTTGTAGGATGAAATAGTTTCTTGCTGATATTTCTTGATTTTTGAAGCATGCCTGTAGAACTATGCACTTCCCTCTCAGTACTGCTTTTGCTGTGTCTCAGAGATTTAGGGTTGTTGTGTGTTCATTTTCATTTCATTCCAGGATGTGTTTGATTTCTTTATTGATCTCATTGATAACCCATCCATTGTTTAATAACATGCTAGTTAGCCTCCATGTGTTTGAATGCTTTTGGGTGTTTTACTATAGTTGATTTCTAATTTCATTCCTTTGTGATCTGAGAGGATGCTTCATATGATTTCAATATTCTTGAATTTGTAGAGACTTGTTTTGTGTCCTAACATGTGGTCTATCTTTGTGAATGATCCATGTGCACTTGAGAAGAAGGTATATTCTGCTGCTTTGTGATAAAATGTTCTATAAATGTAAATGAAATCCATCTGATCCAGTATGTCCTTTAGAGTCACTGTTTCCTTGTTAACCCTTTGCACTCGCTTGCTTTTTTCTCGATTCCTTTATTCTACTCGGGATTTAACTTTTTAAATACCCCAGATTTTATAAAGTGCGGCAGTAGAATAAAAAACTGGAGTTTCTTTTCATACAAACTTATTTATTTGGATTTTTTATATTTCAAATTATTGATACATTCAATACAATTCAACATACGAGCTGCTACTGGTGCTAACCATGTCGAGTCACACTCGACATCCAAGTGCAAAAGGTTAAGTTTTGGTCTGGAAGATGTATCCAGTGAAGTCAGTAGGGTCTTAACGTCCCCAACTATGGCTGTATTTCTGTTGATCTCTCCATTAAAGTTCTCTGGAAGTTTATCATATATTTCGGTGTTCCTATATTGGATGCCTATATGTTTACCAGGATTATATCCTTTTGTTGGACTTATCCCTTCAGTATTATATAGTGACCTTTGTTGCCTCTTATGATGGCTTTCATTTTAAAGTCTATTTTATCAGATATGAGTATTGCTATTCCATTTTTTTCTTTTCCATTTGCATAGAAAATTTTTTTCCATCCCTCCACTGTAATTCTGTATGTGTGTCTGTTGTTCTGAGGTGGGTCTCTTGTGTACAGCATATAGTTGAGTCATGTTTTTGTATCCAGCTACTCTATGCTTTTTGATTGGAACATTTAATCTATGTATATTTGGGGTTATTATTGATAGGTACTTATTTATTGCCATTTTAATTCTGTGTGACTAGGTTTCTCTCTCTGTTTTTTTTTTTCTCAATTCAGTAGTCCCTTTAGCATTTCTTATAATGCTGGCTTGGTGATGATGTATTCCTTTAGCTTCTGTGTGTGTGTGTGTGTGTGTGTGTGTGTGTGTGTGTGTGTGTGTGAAGCTCTTTATTTGACCATCTATTTTTAATGATAGCCTTGATGGATATAGTAATCTTGGTTTCAGATCCTTGCTTTCCATCACCTTGAGTACTTCATGCCATTCCCTTCTGGCTTGTAAAGTTTCTGATGAGAAATCAGGAGTCAGCCTTATGGGAGCTCCTTTGTATGTAACAGTTTGCTCTTCTCTTGCTGCCTTTAAGATGATCTCTTTGTCTTTAATTTTTTGCATTTTAATTATAATGTGTCTGGGCATGAGCCTGTTTGAGTTCTTGTTGCTTGGGGTTCTCTGTGCTTCCTGAACTTGTGACTTCTTCCTTTACCAGGTAAGGGAAGTTTTCTGCCATCATTTCTTCAAATACATTCTCTATACCTTTCTCCCTTTCTGTCTCTTCTGGCACACCTGCTATTCTAATATTGTTAAGTTTCACATTGTCCCACAGCTCCATTAAGCTGTCTTCCTATTTTTTAAATTGTTTTTGGTTGTTTGTATTTCTGATAGAGTGATTTTTTTCAACCCTGTCTTCTAATTCACTGATTTGATCATCAGCTTTCCCCAATCTGTTTTGTTTTCCTTCCAATGTGTTATTTGTGCTATGTCATTCTTTATTTCTGTTTTCATAGTTACTATATATTTTTTCATGCTGTAGAGCATCTTTACCATCATTACTCTGAACTCTGTTTCAGATAAATTTCTTATCTCTACTTCATTCATCTCTTCTGAAGCATTCTCTTGTTCTTTCATTTGAGGGCTGTTTCTTTTTCTACTCATTTTGGCTGTTTGGGTTTGTGACTATGTATTAGGTAGACCTCTCAATCTCTAGTGCAGGACAGTGTCAAATGCTGTTTCTGACTAATTAGATCAGGCAATGCCTCAATGCCTTCAGAAACCGCCTCAGCCTACAGACTGATAGGATTCTGACTTGAAGTGCCCCAGGCAATTGTCCTCAGGGATGGTGAGAGGTTTTTTCAACAGCTTGTGGCAGTTGCTTCTGCCTGGAGGCTAATTGTTATTTTTAGTCTCTTAAGTGGCCTAGGGCAAGATGTTTTCCAATAGGATGGATCAACTGTCTTCTCCCAAGGTAAGACCACTTGTATACCAATTGCCTGTGTTGAAAAGATGCCCTTCACTATATGAGGGAATGACTCAGCACAGGAAACCAGGGGTGTCTGCCTTCTGAGGTCTAACCCCTGAGTTCCCAATCCTGGATTTTGCTCACATAGCTCCAGTCCACTCTGCCCTCTCTCTGCTGCAGCACAAGGTGGGTGGCTCCACAGGGAATTTTGTGCATTGGCCCTTTAAGAGGGTGCCTGAATTCCCAGCCATCACTCCCTGGCAGATAGCAATGCTGCTGCTTTTCACAACCAGATGTTATGTGGGTACCCTTCTCAGTTCTGGTGCTCTCTGCTGGGGGGCCCAGTTTGGGGATTAAATCCCAGAGTTCTCAATGGCAACATCCCCACAGCTGAGATATCTTTCTGTAATTGTTGTCTATGGGCAACCGGCCAGTCCTTTCATGCCTCAGTCCCTCCCATCAGTCTCTATGTGGGCCCTAGTTTTGGTTCTTGTGTATCAGGGTTCTCTCCAGCAAGTCTTCTGTTGATTATTCAATAAGTTTTTCTCTCATCCTTTTACTTTTAACCTATTTGTATATTTATATTTAAAGTGTGTATGTGGAATGCAGTGTATAATTGCATCTTGCTTTTCTAAAATTTAATCTGACCATCTCTGCCTTCTAATTAGAGAGAATAGCCAATTTTCTTCTAGTGTGATTATTGATATGTTTGTCTTTAAGTGTATCATCTTGGCTATTTGTATTCTATTTGTGTCATCTGTTCTTTATAACCCCTTCTCTGTTCTTTGGGATTAATTGTATATTTTTAATGACCACATTTTATCTCCTTTTTGGCTTATTAGCTATAGCTTTTGTTTTGTTATTTTAGAGATTGATTAATGATTTATATAAAACATTTTAAGTGATTACAATCTACCCTCAATTGAATTTACAGCTCTTCACATCCTATCTAATAAAGAGGGAATATGCTAATTGACCATCACTCCATCACAAAGATGGCTGCACCCACAGCTGAGGCCAAGTTCCCATAAGGAGCCTTAACGAGCAATCAGCAGGGATCTGAGGGGCTACACCCTTCCCCACCCATGTGGGGCTTTACAGGGACCTCAGGCCGTGCCCCCTTCCCTGGCATCAGGCTGGGGGCCCTCAGGCTGCACCCCCTGCCCCAGTGCCAGGCCAGGGAACCTAAGGCCACGCCCCCTGCCTGGCAGGGCTTGACGGGGGACCTCAAGGTGCACTTCCTGTCCTGGTGCTGGGCTAGGGGACCTCAGGCTGCTCTCCACGCCCCAGCTCCAGGCCAGGGGACCTCAGGCTATGCCCCCCACCCGGCAAGGCTTGACAGGGGACCTCAGGCCACACCCCCCATCCAGCAGAGCTTGAAAAGTGATCTCAGGCCGTGTCCCTCACCTGGCGGGGCTTGACAGAGGACCTCAAGGCATGCCCCTGCCCAGTACTTGTGTATGAGCCTCTCCAGCTGGCAAATACAATCACCCACTCTCATACAGTAAGCAATTCCAACATTCTTTGGATCTCATAGCTGTCACTGCATGGTCCTGGATCTCATCCAGGTGCTGCTATGAGCAGACATACATCTGCAGACTACTCTAGTTGCAGATTGTAGTGGTGTAGGGCTTAGAGTCTAAGAGACCTGAATCTAAAACCTAGCTTTTCAAACTTAAGCAAGTCACTTAATCTCTTCAAACTTTAGTTTCCTCATCTCTAAAATGGGGATGATAATAGTACTAACCTCAAAGAATTTTTATGATTTAAATAAAATAATTTGTATAAAGAATTTATCCCAGTGCTTGGCACACAGGTTTAACATTAGTTATTATTTTATTTGGGTCTGGATAACCCAGAAGGTCTTTTGGAGGATCTACCAGTATAGGGCTGTGTCCATCTTTCTTCCTTTCTCCAGTTCTTTTTTTTTTTTCCTGAGGTAATGTTAGATCTGTTCCTCCAGAAAATGGAGCTCTGTGGCACTGAATTTACATTGGAGTATATTGTCATTGGAACATACACTGACCACAGGGATAGGACTGGGTTGAACTGCATCCCGCAGAGAGTGGGACACATGTAGGCAATCCAAGAGGCAGTATTCTATGGAAAAATTAAAACCAAAACAGACCATTAGTCAAATCTAAATGTCAGTTTATATAAGTGGGGTAGTGTAGGAGACTCTTTGATCCAGGAAACAGAGTGGAAAGTGGGAAAATCACCTTAAGAGTAGGGTTGGTTATAACTTAACTCTAGCATGTACAAGTTGATTGGCCTTGATCATCTGGTTTATATTCTGGCTCAACCACTTTCTAAGCTGGTGGTCTTGGATTAATTACTTAATTTTCTGTCCTACAGTTTTCTCATCTGTGAGAATAAAGACAAAAAGAACACACAAGTCATGTAGTGCTTGTGAGAATTAAATGTGGTATTCTCTATGAAGTGTTTAGTGTATATAGTATATAGCATACAATTAAGATCTCAATAAATGTTAGTTGTTGCTGTTAAACAGAGGGCAGAGAAGAAACATAGGAGAATTCCATGAGATGTGAAGCATACACATAAACATGTTTTATAGGATGCCTTTGATGATAGCATGAGCAAAAGGAGCTAGAAAGGGTATTGACTTAGCTTATATAGACAGAATGTCCTCCCAGCTGTCCTGGCTGCCTGATATATAAGAATAACATATGGAAACAATTCAAAATGTGTCCCTCTATATCCACAATAAAGATTATAAACTGCTCAAAAAAGATGACCTTCTTCATCTTGGAAGATTGGGCTGCTGGGTTAGTCTCAGTTGCTCTAGCCCAGTAGTCGGCAAACTGTGGCTCGCGAGCCACATGCAGCTCGCGAGCCGCGGTTTGCTGCTCTGTTGACTAATGAGTTTGCCGACCACTGGTAAACCAAATGTTACCGTGTAGTTGGAAGCTGTGAGGATTAGGCAATTGTGGCATATTGTGTGCAAAGAGGTAAAAGGTAGTATATGACAGTGGTCGGCAAACTCATTAGTCAACAAAGCGGTAAACCGTGGCTCATGAGCCGCAGTTTGCCGACCAATGCTCTAGCCTATTATTGTCTATGAGTATCAGTCATGAGTGTTGGATAGCCTTGAAGTAATACCTCTATGTTTCTAGGTTAGCCTTTATGGCCAGTGGTCCTTATACCTTCACAAAGTTGCTAGAAAATGAGCAGAGATATTACATTCTTGAAGAAGCAGGCACAGAAAAGGACTGTAATACGGACTAGGATGCCAGAATGAAGTCAGAGATGAAAAGTCGTTCCAGTTGCTAAAAGACTAGGGCCATTATGACAGCCACATACACCCTTTTCTCTTTTAAGAAGGTTAACCTGGAGTTCTATGAATTTGGTAAAATTGGGAAGAAGGCAGCAGTGATACTCCACAAATTTCAGATATCAATAGACCACTTTGGTTGACCTGAAGGTCACAATATGGTGTGACTGGTACTTTGTCCGGCACCATGTAGACAACTTGGGTTGGCAGGCCTTGGTCTAAGAAAGTCACCTCTGGAATTTTCAAGGTATTCCCAGAGGTGGTGCTGCTTGAAATGGTTTAAAACTACCTTTATTTGGGGTTCTTATGAGTTCAGTTCATGGGAATATATTAGCATATCCTCTAGGTAGATAACAAACTTCTGTCAACAAGGTTGTATAAAATCTGGGTTCAGCCAACTATGGCTTGTGGGTCAAAATAAGCTACTCTTTGTTTGGCCCACAAGTTAAGAATGGCTTTTACAGAAAAATATTTGCAATTTGTTTAATGGTAGGGAATTCTAACTTTGGAACCCAATTCAGTGAAATATTATTTTTAAAAATCAATTTTCTAATTAGTAGAACTATAATATCAAAAATTATACTTAATCACTATTGTATTTGAAATTTTGTCAATAGATGTTTATAGAAATTATTTTTCTTTCTTATTATATAAACACCTACATCATTTCTTTGAATTTGCTCTTGGCTTGTAAAACCTAAAGTATTTACTATCAGACCTTTCACAGAAAAAAAGGTTTTCCACCCTATGTAAGATAATAAAAGTAATAATAAATAATGCTAGCTAATATTTATAGTGATTATTATATGTTCAGGCATCATATAAAGAAGTTTACATGGATTATCACATTATTCCTCACAATAGTCCTATTGCCATAATTCTGATTATATTCATTTTACAGTTGTTAAAACCATGAGGCAAGAGCTTGCAATAGAGTAAAGATAGTCTCTTCAATAAATGGTCTTGGGAAAATTGGACAGGTACACCCCAAAAAACTAAACTAGACCACCAATTTATACCACACACAAGAATAAACTCAAAATGGATAAGAGACTTAAATGTAAGATGTGAAACCATAAAATTCTAGAAGAAACCATAGGCAGCAAAACCTCAGATATCTCTTGTAGCAATATGTTTGCCAATACATAACCTAGGGCCGTGGTCAGCAAATTGCGGCCCGCAAGCCACATGCAGCTCTTTGACCCCTTGAGTGTGGCTCTTCCACAAAATATCACAGCCTGAGCAAGTCTATTTTGAAGAAGTGGCATTAGAAGAAGTTTAAGTTTAAAAAATTTGGCTCTCAAAAGAAATTTCAATCGTTGTACTGTTGATATTTGGCTCTGTTGACTAATGAGTTTGCTGACGACTGACCTAGGGCAAGGGAAACAAAGAAAAAAAAATAAACAAATGGGATTAAATCAAAATAAAAAGCTTCTGCAAACCATCAACAAAATGGAAATGGATCCCACTATATGGGAGAACATATTTGCCAACGATACATCTGATAAGGGGTTACTTTCCAAATATATAAAGAACTCATACAACTTAACAAAAGGAAGACAAATAATCCAATTTTTAAAATGGGCAAAGGACCTAAATAGACATTTCTTCAAAGTAGACATACAGATGGCTAAGAGACATATAAAAAAATGCTCAAAGTCACTAATCATCAGAGAGATGGAAATTAAAATGACAATGAGGTATTATCTTACACCTGCCAAGATGGCTACCATCAACAAATCAACAAACAACAAGTTCTGGTGAGAAAGTGAAGAAAAGGGAACCCTAGTACACTGTTGGTGGGAATGCGGACTGTTGCTACCACTATGGAAAAACAGTATGGAGATTTCTCAAAAAATTAAAAATGGGACTGCTATTTGACCCAGTGATCCCATTTCTAGGAATATATCTTAGGAATTATGAAACACCAATCAAAAAGAATATATGCACCCCTATGCTCATAGTAGTCAATTTATAATAGTTAAGATCTGGAAACAGCCCAAGTTCCCATCAATAGATGAGTGGATAAAAAAACTGTGGTACATTTACACCATGGAATACTGTGCAGCTGTAAAAAAGAAGGATATCTTACCCTTTGAGACAGCATGATGTGTGTGTGTGGGGGGGGGGACCTGGAGAGTATTATGCTAAGCATGCTAAGCTAAATAAGCCAATCAGAGAAAGACAAGTATCATATGACCTCACTTATATGTGGAATCTAATGAACAAAATAAACTGACGAACAAAATAGATCTGGAGACATGAAAGCATGCAGCAGACTAATGTATCTCAAGAGAGAAGGTGGGAGGTGTAGGAAGAGATAAACCAAGAAAGGTATATGCATATATGCATAACCCATGAATACAGACATTGTGGTGAAGGTCTGAGGAGGGGGCAGTAGTGGGGAGAAGGGGGTCAATGTGTGGGGGGAAGGGTACATATGTAATACTTTTAACAATAAAGATATATTAAACAAAACAAACAACAACAAAACCTGAAGTACAGAAAATGTATGTAATTTGCCCAAGGATACAGAGCTAGAAAGTGGTGGATCCAGGGTTTGAATTCACAGTCTACCTCAGAAATGCGCAATGTCAATCCATATACATATGGATCGGGTATCTTTCAGGTTCAAAAGCTGAACAGCACATTCAGACTGGTCAAGACACTTATGGAAAGTCTGATTTCTTTGGAGCCATTGTACTTGTATTTAAAAGAAAAAATGAGGTAGAGTCAGCGATTGGAGGGCGACAGCAACCTGGAAGGGACACAATGAAATTTGCTATGGAGTCCCTACGTGGGTTTGACATAATGGGCAACACCTGGGGTAATTTGAGGGGCCTCCCAGACCCAGGGGCACCTGTGGGCATGCACAATTCCTGTCACAGGTTTCTCCCATCAGCTGCTAATCTGTTTGTCAAAATAGGATTTAAAGGGTCTACACCTTAAAATGTATAAGCCTACATCTTATGTTTTTAAAAAAGTGAACAGAAACTAAGGACTTGTGGGAATAAACCACAGGTCCCCACAATTCAGCAGAGAGGAGAAAAATGGAAAGGGAAAATGAAAAGCAGTCAAAGACACACTTCTCAACTAACTTTCAGTTTTGATGAATAAGCAAATATTCTAGAAAAATTAATTGTACTGGACAAAAAGCTGTTCCTAAAGTGTTAACTAAAATTTTTATTGGTAGTTCATCTCATGGTAAAATTGTGTAACATGTAATTAACCTAAAGCAGTCATATTTTAGTGCAAAAAAAATGTAAAAGCTATCAAGACTACATTATAAAATTTCCAAAAGCCTCCTAATATTTAAATAAAAAACGGGAGATAGTAGAATATCATGTAAGGAAAAATATCCTGTAAGTAAATTACATCTAGAAAATTTTTACTTTAGAAAATTAACTTTCATTTGTAATGCTAACAGCAAGACACCCATGAAAAACACACAAGGTATCAAAACAAGCCAAAGGAAAATCCTTTGGGCAAAAAATGAAAAAGGATCCCACGTCAAAATAGAAAAGACTCCTTTATTAACTTTTGGTAGAGAATATGTTTGTATATTTTCAGAAAACAACTCCAAGACCATGTGGATTCCTGCAACAGAGAGGAATTGACAGGACTGCTCCAGCCATGAAGACAGAAGAGTAACAGTCCAGAGATTGAAGATGCTGATGACGCCTTGCCTTACTAGCAGCCAGCAGCTGTGCATCACTGCAGGTTGCCCAGGACCAAACCAGAGAGGGTCGGACCTACATTACCACCATTTGTCCACCATCAGAACTGAAATATCATTGCTGTCATGTACACATAAGGAACTGTTTGACATTGAAATTGGGACTCAAAAGAACTGTTGGCCCAGAAAGAAACTCACTACAGACTGATTCATTTGCCTCTCAGCATAACTATTATTGCTTGTCTCATTTTCGGTTCTTATAAGTATATTTCTAGTATCACATGATCTCAATCATCTAGGGGAAATAATGAACAACATAAACTGATGAACAAAAACAGACCCAGAGACAGGGAAGCATTGGTCAGACTGTCAAACCTCAGAGGGAAGGTAGGGGAGAATGGGGGTAAGGGGAGAGATCAACCAAAGGACTTGTATGCATGCATATGAGCCAAACCAGTAGTCATGGACAACAGGGGGGTGGGGACATGCATGGGGAGGGGTTTGGGATGGGAATGGGGGGATGAGGACAAATATGTGATACCTTAATCAATAAAGAAATTAAAATAAAGTTTTAAAAAGCTAGCCCTGTTACCACACACACAGAGCTTTTTGCTTTCAGCAAGAAATACTTCTCTGAAGAGTGAAAGGGACAAAAGAAAATTCTCAATACTCCAGAATTAGCAGACTGTGCTGCTGAAATAAGATCTGATGTGTGACTCTCTCCTAACCTAGTAAAACATCTGGAAATCAACTTGCCACCCTTTCTTTGCTCAAGTAAATGCCTACCAAGTGAGGAGATCCCAGCCTTGGAGGAAAAGAATGTCGTGTCTGCCAAGCCAAGTGGCACTTGAATCTCTCCTAGTGCTGAGGGAAGGCTTCAATCGAATTGTCCTCACCCCAACACCTGCCATATGGCATGTACTAACTGGAGTGAAAGTCTTGTTTGAGCATGTAACATAAATAGTTTTCCCTAGTCTCTGTCTGTCAGTTCCTGGGTTCCCCTGGGATGATGATATAGCATTAATTGTAAAAGCCGCAGTGCCTAATTATGTAATGTTGGAAGAAATTGCAGGGTAAAAGCAACAGCTAACATTTATTAAGTGTTTACTATATGCTGTACACTTTAAATATTGTTTTACTTAATCCTCACAACAACCCTGAGGGATATTATGCTCACTTTGCAGAAGAGAACGAAGGGAGGGCTGTAAAGCTGCCTAAGGTTGTGCAGCTGACAAGCAGTGGATGTGGAATCTCCACACTGGATAGTCTGACTCTAGAGTATAAGCACATCACTATCATGCTACACTTCTCTGCTTTGTAAACTCAGGGAAACCTTTGCTCTATGATTTCCAGGAGCCTCGTCTTACTCTTCATATCTGGTACTAACAATGTATTCTTCTGGACACAGAAGAAAGAATTAACATTCTTCAGCTTTTTTCTGGACTATCTTAAATGTCTCAAAATAAAGCTGGGAAAGCCCCAGTATCCATACTTTTGGCCACAGGCTAATCAGGGCCATCACAAACAGATGTACATTTCTTGCGTTCTACAAATATACACAGACAAGTTGGAACAGGGCCAAGTTGGAACAGAAACAAAATTATTGTTCCACTTGTCAGGGTAGTGGAAGGGGCTCTTCTGCAATTTGCCCCCAAAAAGGGGTGAATCTTTTTGTCATTTGCACAAAGATGTATTATGGGCTAATTTGAAAACAAAAACAACCTGTCGACATGCTGATATTCACTATATCAAAATGAAGTAGTAGTGGTGAAAAGGTTGCCTTTGTGAATCTGTAACTTTTCATTCCAACCCTCCTCCAGATAGCAGATTTATGATCTTCCCAGCTCTATCCCTGTACTTCTCTGCCCTGAACAATATCATCATCTATCGTCAGTCCAGGGTTTCTACCAACACACATGATGTCACTGAGTGATTATATTAAAACAACAACAACAACAACAACACAGCAACACTGAGAGGACAGACTAGGGAAAAGATGCCCCTTCCTCAGGGCTGATGCAACCCGAAGCCAGACACATAGCTTGGGAAATGGGAGTGCAGAATGGATTTTAGCTCCTGTTCATCCCCTCCCTAGCCAGGTATTTTTGTGGGGGAAACAACCTACTTAATCTTCTACAGTGACCCAACTCCATATTTCCCAACCCATACGTTCTCTTTTCTTCTTGAATTGCAAGAACACTTCATGTATATGAGATATAAAAAATTGATTACATTGAAATCAGCCCTGGATTACTCCTTAACTAGGTAATAAGGCTATTATGAGCAAGATTGGCCAGTCATCTATTTTAATACTCCTTACAGCATCCAGCACTGGTCTGAGCATCTAGAGACCAGTCAATAAATTCAGAAATGGAATTGTGGTCAGGACAGGAGAGTGGCACACCAAAATGGGAATTGTCTGTGCCCAGAAATGATGTTGCATGCATATTCAGAAGCCTCCTGCCTATACCTTATCTATCCCACCCTGCCATATCCACTATGTAACACCCTGGTGCCCAGCCTTCTTATATAACTTAAGTCTATCTACTTCATAAGGAGAAAATAAAATTCCTCAGCTAAAGAAAAATTTCCCCAAAACCACAGAGGTTGTGATTTGGCCCCACTCTTAACAAGTAGATTTGAGCATTTTCATTGTACTCTTTGTAGCCCAAGGATGAGTGATTGGCAGTTTGCTAATATCCAAAGATGACACAGCCTGCCAGGGCTCATGTGACTCAAGCACTTCTGCGTGTGCTCAGTGTAGCAGGAAACACAGGTTGCTACCTATAAAACAGGAGAATACCTCAGGGAAATTAATATTCCTGAGTATGGCAAGGTTCATATCTTGAAACTACATTTGCAGGTGATGAGTAAATCTACATTAATCAACTGAAATGGAATGCCATTTTACTTCAGAATTAGACTATAGTCAATAGTTGGAAGAATTTTCAAACAATAAATTCTATTAAATACTGACTTAGGTACTCGAGTGCTAGAGAATGGTAGGGTATATAGTTTGTGGGATGAGAAAACACCATAGAGTATTTGGAGGTTTTTGAAAAACTACTGAGGAAAGAGAAGAAAGTCCTAAACTTTTCTACCCCTAATTCATGTTGAGATTGTTCCTTCTGTGGGATTATTTTTAATTGTGGTGAAATACACATAGCATAAAATATAATATCTTAACCATTTCAAGTGTATAGTTTAGTAATGGTAATTCACACTATTGTACAACCAATCCTTAGAAGTCTTTTCATCTTACAAAACTGAAACTCAGTACCCATTAAACAAGAACTCCCCATTTCTCCTCCCTCCAGTTCCTGGAAACCACCATTCTACTTGGTCTCTATAAGTTCCACTTATATAAGGCACTACTCTAGATACCTTATATAAGTGGAATTATAAACTTCCTTGGGATTTTTTATGCACACATTACAGATCATTTCTTACAAAATTTCTAGACATAATACTCAAATTTCAGTCATATAAAGTCTCCTTTTGGCAAAAACCTTAACCCCTAATGGATTCTCCTTGTAAGAAGCCTTTCTTCTTCTGCCCTTTAAATATTAGTCTTGGGCCTCTATCTTGGGTCCTCTGTTCTTCTCACTCTTCACAGTCTTTCTGAGCAATTTCATCCATCCCCATGTATCCATATGATAAAGCCTTCTGAATTCATATTCTCTATCCTAGTTCTGCCTCTTGTGCTCTACACCAGTATAGTCAACTGCCTACTTGGTATCTATACTTGGATGTCTTCTAAGTACCTCAGACTCAATATTCCCAAAATTGAACACATCACCCCAATTTGTTTCTTGTGTCCCCTATGTCAGTGAATGGCACTACCATCCATTTGATGGCTCACGCAAGAAACTTAGGACCATTCTTGTCCTAAGGACCATCCTTATGACCTCCAACCTTAGCATCCATTTGATAATCAAGGCCTACAGATTCTGTCTTCTCAATATTTTATTCATCTACAGCATCTAAGAATGATGACATAACAGAGAATGTAATTCACTCTGCAAGGAAAGTAGGTAGAGGAGGGCTCACAGAACAGATGGTTCAGCCAAGTAATTAAGAATGAGTAGGAATATGCCAGGCAAACAGGTGGCTGGAACAGACAAAGTAACCCCTGTAAAGATACATAGAGAAGAAATAGCATTTTTAAAGAACATCAAACAGTTTAGTGTTACTAGAGCATAGAATGAAAGATGGGAAATGTGAGGAAAAAAGTTAGCATGGGTGACTCATGGAGGGTTTTGCACACTGTGTACTGGGGTCACATTTTTAAATGGAGCTATAGTAAAAAGTTTTACAGAGCCATAGTCAGAATTTTTATTTCAGATTTCTGGAGGCATGTGGAGTGTAAATTGGAGAGCAACACCAAAATACTAACACTCAATAAACAAGGGCATCTTACATTCCTGATTTTTTTTAACTACTCACATCCTATAGGACTGCTCAATGTCCTCTTTTATGCTTCACTTCCAAAATTGTGCCTCATTTCCTTGGACCCTACTTCCTTGACCTCTCTCCAATTTCAAACCTTCCACTATATCCTTAAACCTGATGTTTGATATTATCTCTTAGACACTAGACTTGACTTCCTTAGTAGGACCAACATTTTCACTTGTTGAAATCAACTGCCATCCCAACAGATACTAAAAGAAGAGACAGTGGCTAGCCTGCCTTGGGTGCCCATCAAATGATTAACAACTATAGACACCAAATTGAAAGGATCAGAGTTAAGACTGAAGGAGGCATACAGAGCAAGGCGTTCAAAATTAAGCTGAGATGAGATAAAAGTAAGAGTAGGTTGAAACATGATTGGGGAGGTGGGGGAACAGTGATGAGTGATTGCTGTAAACATTTTTTTTAGTGCTTGGGCTTTGATTTTATAGTCTGGATGATTATTGGAATGTTAGTGGGTTGGGTTAATTTAAAAGGCAGAAAGAAGATCTTGGAGGTAGTAGCTTGAAGAGGTTGGCTATTTCATGACAATGCCTTAAGAATATTAAGCCTGGAGCAGCTCTGAGATCTGAGAATCCAGTTCATGCAAAAACTACCTAATAGATTTTTCACTTTTTTAAAAACTATAAATCCAGGACTTTTATTTACTTAGTCTTTTTTGATTAAAGTATTACATATGTCTCCTTTTTCCCCCATTGACCTCTAACTGCCCACTCCCACCCCCCAGCACATGCCCTCATCCCCCTAGTGTCTGTGTCCATTGGTAATGCTTATATGCTTACATACAATTCCTTTGTTTGATCTCTTACCCTCCACCCTCCTCTGCCTTCCCTCTTAAGTTGGATGATCTGTGTGATGCTTTTATGTCTCTGGATCTATTTTTGTTAGTCAGTTTATGTTGTTCATTATATTCCACAAATGAGTGAGATCATGTGATACTTGTCTTTCTCTGACGGGCTTATTTCACTAAGCATAATGCTCTCCATGTCCATCCATGCTGTTGCAAATAGTAAGAGCTCCTTCTTTTTTACCGCAGCATAGTATTCCATTGTGTAGATGTACCATAGTTTTCTGATCCAGTCATCTGCTGATGGGCACTTAGGCTATTTCCAAATGTTAGCTATTGTAAATTGTGCTGCTATGAACATAGGGGTGATTATTTCCTTTGTGATTGGTGTTTCTAATTTCTTGGGATACATTCCTAGAAGTGGGATTACTGGGTCAAATGGCAGTTCCATTTTTAATTTTTTGAGGAAACTCCATACTGTTCTCCACAGTACCTGCACCAATCTGCATTCCCACCAGCAGTGCACGAGGGTTCTTTTTTCTCAACATTCTCACCAGCACTTATCATTTGTCGATTTGTTGATGATAGCCATTCTGACAGGTGTGAAATGGTACCTCATTGTCATTTTGATTTGCATCTCCTAAACGATTAATGACTTTGAGAATGTTTTCATATGTCTCTTGGCCTTCTGTATGTCTTCTTTAGAAAAGTATCTATCTAGGTCCTTTGCCCATTTTTGATTGGATTGTTTATCTTCCTTTTGTTAAGTTGAGCTCTCTATAAATTTTGGAGATTAAACCCTTATCAGAGATAACATTGGCAAATATGTTCTCCCATGCAGTGGGCTTTCTTGTTGTTTTGTTGGTTTCTTTTGCTGTGCTGAAGCTTTTTATTTTGATGTAGTCCTTTTCTTTATTTTCTCCTTAGTTTCCATTTTCCTAGGAGCTGTACCAGTAAAGATATTGCTACTGCCCTAACTGGTTTGGCTCACTGGATAGAGCGTCGGCCTGCGGACTGAAGGGTCCCAGGTTTGATTCCAGTGAAGGGAATGTACCTTAGTTACGGGCCCGTCCCCAGTGGGGAGTGTGCAGGAGGCAGCGGATCAATGTTTCTCTCTCATCGATGTTTCTAACTCTTTATCCCTCTCCCTTTCTCTCTGTAAAAAATCAATAATATATATTTTAAAAAAGATATTGCTACCACATATGTCTGGTATTTTGCTGCCTGTGGATTCTTCTAAGGTTTTTGTGGTTTCCCATCTTATGTTTAAGTCCTTTATCCATTTTGAGTTTATTTTTGTGTATGGTGTAAGTTCTAGTTTCATTTTTTTTCCACATATCAGTCCAATTTTCCCAACATCATTTGTTGAAGAGACTGTCTTGACTGCATTGTATGTTCTTGCCTCCTTTGTAAAATATTAATTCAGCATAATGGCTTGGTTCAATTTCTGGGTTCTCTATTCTATTCCATTGGTCTATATGTCTGTTTTTGTGCCAGTACCAGGCAGTTTTGAGCACAGTGGCTTTGTAATATAGCTTGATATCTGGGATGGAGATACCTCCTACTTTTTTCTTCTTTCTCAGGTTTGCTGCAGCTATTTGGTTTTTCTTTTTATTCCATTGAATTTTTGGATGATTTGTTCTAGGTCTGTGAAATATGCCCTTTGTATTTTAATGGGGAGTGCATTGAATCTATAGATTGCTTTGGGTAGTATGGACATTTTAATGATGTTGATTCTATCAATCCATGGACATGGTATATTCTTCCATTTGTTTATGTCTTCCTCTATCTCTTTTTTCAAGGTCCTATAGTTTTCCAAGTATAGGTCTTTTACCTCCTTAGTTAAGTTTATTCCTAGGTATCTTAATTTTTTTGTTGCAATAGTAAATGAGATTTTTTTTTAAAAAAATTATATTTCTGTGAGTTCATTATTGGTGTATAAAAAGGCCATAGATTTCTGGGTGTTAATTTTGTATCCTGCTACATTGCCAAATTCATTTATTAAATCTAGTAGTTTTTGAATGGAATCTTTGGGGTTTTCTATGAACAATATCATGTCATCTGTGAATAATGACAGTTTTACTTCCTCCTTTCCAATTTGAATGCCTTTTATTTCTTCTACTTGTCTGACCGCTGTGGCTAGGACTTCCAGTACTATATTGAATAAGAGTGGTGAAAGCAGACATCCCTGTATTATTTCTGTTCTTAGGGGAAATGGTTTTAGTTTTTGTCCATTGAGTATGGTGTTGGCTGTAGGTTTGTCATATAAGGCTTTTATTATGTTGAGGTATGATCCCTTTGTTCCCACTTTGCTGAGAGTTTTTATAAAAACAGAGTGTTGGATTTTTTCAAATGTTTTTTCTGCAAAAATTGATATGACTTTGTGATTTTTATCTCACAATTTGTTTATGTGATGTATCACATTTATTGATTTGTGGATATTGTACCATCCTTGCATCCCCGGAATAGACCTCACTTTGTCATGGTATATAATTTTTCTAATGTAATACTGGATCCAATTTGCTAAAATTTTGTTGAGGATATTAGCATCTATGTTCATCAGTGATATTGGCTTGTAATTCTCTTTCTTTTTAGTGTCTTTATCTGGTTTTGAAATTAGGGTAATGCTGGCTTCATATAAAGAGCTTGGAAGTGTGCCTTCTTCTTGAATTTTTTGGAATAGTCTGAGGAGAATAGGTTTTAGTTCTTTGAATGTTTGGTGAAACTCCCCTGTGAAGCTATCTGGTCCAGGGCTTTTGTTTGCTGGAAATTTTTTTATTACTGCTTCAATTTCCTCCATAATTATTGAGCTACTCAAATTTTTTTTATTTTTCCTGATTGAGTTTTTGAAGGTCATATTTTTCTATGAATATGTCCATTTCTTCTAGGTTGACCAGTTTGTTGGAATAGAGTTGTTCATGGTATTTTTTTTTTTTATAATCCTTTGTGTTTCTGTGGGGTCTGTTGTTATTTGACCTCTTTCATTTATCATTTTGTTTTTTTGAGTGCTCTCTCTTTGCTTCTTGGTGAGCCTGGCTAGAGATTCATCAATCTTGTTTATCCTTTCAAAGAACCAGTTCCTGGTTTTATTGATCTTTTGTACTGTTTTTTTGTTGTTGTTGTTGTTGTTGTTTGTTTGTTTGTTTTTGTTCTCTATGTCATTTCTTTCTTTCTTTTCTTTTTTAGGAATGATGTCAAATGCTGTATTTTAAAGGTAGATAATCGCTCTAGTGACAACCTTATAAATTTGGGGATTTTGTCTTTTGACTAATATGGGAATTTATATAGTAGTAATCATTGTAATTTGTATAATAATTTACAATTATATTACACTACTGATATCTCTATCTAGTAGTTGGTAGGACACATCAGTTTTTTTTAATGTCATTTATTTCTGCTCTAATCTTTATTATATCCTTCCTCTGCTCACTTTGGGCTTTTTTATTGCTCTCTTTTTAATTCTTTAAGTTGTAGAGTTAGATAATTTATTACCTGTTTTTCTTGTTTTTTTGAGGTAGGCCTATAATACTATGAACTTCCCTCTCAGGACTTGTTCACTGTGTCCCATAGATTTTAGATTGTTGTGTTTTCATTGTCATTTGTTTCCAGGATGTTTTTTATTTATTCCTTGATCTCTTTGGTAACCCAGTCATTGTTTAATAGCATGCTATTTGGCTTCCAAGTGTTGGAATTTTTCTGATTGTTTTTATTGTAGTTGATTTCTAATATACCACTGTGATATGATTAGATGCTTGATATGATTTCAATCTTCTTGAATTTGGAGAGACTTTTCCTGTCTCCCAATATGTGGTCTATCTTTGAAAATGTACCATGTGCACTTGAGAATAATGTATATTCTGTAGAATTGGGGTGAAATGTTCTGATGATGTCAATTAGTTACATCTGATCTAGTGAGTCATTTAGGATTGCTGTTTCTTTAATGATTTTTTGTTTAGAGGATTTATCCAGTGGTGTCAATGGGGTATTAAAGTCCCCTAGTATTATTGTATTGCTGTCGATCTCTCACTAGATATCTTCCAGAAGTTGTTTTGGTTTTGTGTTTTGTTTTGTTTTTTTTTTCATTTATTTGGGTGCTCCTGCATTGGGTGCATACATGTTTACCAGAGTTATATCTTCTTATTGTATCAATCCCTTTAGTATAATGTAGTGGCCTTCCAGATCTCTCATTATGGCCTTCACTTTGAGGTCTATTTTGTCAGATATAAGTATTGCTACCGCAGCTTTTTTTTTTTCCATTTCCATTTGCCTGAAAAATATTTTCCATCCCTTCACTTTCTGTCTGTGTGAGTCTCTTGTTCTAAGGTGAGTCTCTCGTACACAGAATATATATGAGTCATGTTTTCTTGTCCATTCAGCCTCTCTATGTCTTTTGATTAGAGCATTTAGTCCATTTACATTTAAGGTTATTATTGGTTGGTACTTGTTTGTAGCCATTTTTATTTTTTGTGTTTGTGTTCTTTCTTCCCTTTCTATTTCTTCTTTTTGCAACAGTCCCTTTAGCATTTCTTGCAATGTTGGTTTGGTAGTAATAACTCCCTTAGCCTTTTTTTCTGTAAAGCTCCTGGTTTCCCCTTCAATTTTGAATGATAGCCTTGCTGGATAGAGTATTCTTATATTCATTCCCTTACTTTGCATCACTTTGTATACTTCCTTCCATTCCTTTATGACCTGATGTGTTTCTGTTGAGAAATCATTAGATAATATAATGGAAGATCCCTTGTAGGTAACTCTCTGTCTCTCTCTTGCAACCTTTAAGATTCTGTCTTTGTTGTTAATGTTTGTTTTGTAATTATGACGTATATTGGTGTGGGTCATTTTGGGTTCAACTTGGTTGGGACTCTCTGTGCTTGTGTAACTTTTTTCTTCCCCAAATCACAGAAGTTTTCTGTCATTATTTCTTCAAATAGGTTTTCTAATCCATGCTCCTCTTCTTGTTGTTCTGTCACCCCTATTATATGTATGTTACTTTGTTTCATGTTGTCCCAAAGTTCCCTTAGGCTCTCCTTCTGCTTTTTATTATTTTTTCTCCAATTGCTGTTCAGATTGGGTGTGTTTTTCAGTTCTGTCTTCTAATTTGGTAATTAGGTCTTCTGCTTCTTCTAGGCTAGAGTTGAAACCTTCCTTTGTGGTTTCATTAAGGTATGTCATTCTTAATTTCCTCTTGATTCTTACATAAGGTGTTGATTTTCTTATGCACCTAGTTGAGAAACTGTATGACCCTTATTTGAATTCTTTTTCTGACATATTTCATGCTTCTATTTAATTTAGTACCTTTTGTGGAGACTCCGCCTTTTCTTTCCTTTGGTGGTTATTTCTTTGTCTCCTTATTTTTGCTCTCACCAAAGGATCTAGGTGCTGAGTCATGCAGAGCCTGTGGCTGCAGAAGTGGGGTTAGTAGGAGGTTCATGTAGTCTGAGACACACTGGAGGGTTCAGTTGCCCAGACACGAGGGAATCAAGTTTTAAGCAGCGAGTTGACAGGAGGGGAGCACACTCCAGACTCACAGGAGCCCACAGATGGGGAGGTTGGAGTCCCAGTGTCTCTGGTTCTGCAGAGTAGCAGGTCTTTGGCCAGAGTGGCTGTAGGGTCCAGGGTGGTGTCTGAGGCCAGTCTGGTTGTGGTGAGGCTGAGTTTCTAGTCACAGCAGCTCTCCCAGTATTTTTTTTAAATTAAAAAATTGATAACACTTGTGCTTTTGCCCTGTCCTGGGCCTGGACTGGGGCTGCACACCCCAATGTGACAGCAGTAGGAGGCCTGGCTCACACCCCATTGCTGAGGAGGACTAAGCCCTAATAGATTTTTCTTTCTACAAGCCAGAGTGTCAAGAAATATAAGAGACAACTTCATGATGAAAATTTTTTGGCCTGATAATTTTGCAGCCATCCTGTCTCAGCTAGAGCCAACCAAGGTGATTTGGCATAAGCAATGGGAAGATGTTCTATTTAAAATGTGCCTGGGAATCAGAGCTAGTGTGTGGCAGCTCTATAAGAGAGGCACAAAATGTTGGGGATACTGGCTCTACAAATATGGGCTACCATCTATCCAAGCCAGAGAGGCTAGCATCTGAGATTTTCATCTTTGGCATGGCATCACCTAGGTTACTTAACATCTTAGTCTTTGGTTAATTTATATTTGATTTATCTTCTGTCTGTCCTGCAGGTAACCTTGTGACACAATCACCCAATATCTCATTTCCAAGTTTCTCCCTTTGCATGAAATTCCCCTATTGGCAGTGGGGAATTTCCTCATAAAATGTTCCATATTATCCCCTAATAGTGACCCCATCTAAAGAATGTAAAGCAGTCTCATTTAATGAACCATTCTACTTCCACAGCCTGCAAAGCTCCCTGATATCTCCATTCAGCTTTATTATGGTTTTGAGGATACAGTGCTAGTCCATTCAGTTCCCTGTACACCATATGGTTTTACTATTTAGGCCCTCCATACTTATTTTCACACCACATGCCAAGGGAACCCCCACCCTGATCTGGGACACCCTTCAGGGCAAACCAGCTGGCCCCCACCCATGCACCAGGCCTCTATCCTATCTAATAAAAGAGTAATATGCAAACTGACCATCACTCCAACATATAAGATGGCTACTCCCATGTAGTCAAAGATGGCTGCTCCCATGTGGACACAAGATGGCTGCCACAAGATGGCCAGCAGGGAAGGGCAGTTGGGAGGGACCAGACCTGCAAGGGGTGGCAGTTGGGGGCTATCAAGCCTGCAGGGGAAGGCAGTTAGGGGGGACCAGGCCTGCAGAGGAGGACAGTTAGGGACAAACAGGCTGGCAGGGGATCAGTTAGGCATCAATCAGGCTGGCAGGGGAGTGGTTAGGGGGTGATCAGGCTGGCAGGCAGAAGTGGTTAGGGGCAATCAGGAAGGCAGGCAGTTGAGCAGTTGGGAGCCAGTAGTCCTGTATTGTAAGAGGGATGTCTGACTGCCCATTTTGATGATGTTGATTCTACCAATCCATGAACACGGTATGTTCTTCCATCTGTTTATGTCCTCCTCTATCACTTTTTTCAGTGTCCTGTAGTTTTCCGCGTATAGGTGTTTTACCTCCTTAGTTAAGTTTATTCCTAGGTATCTTAATTTTTTTGATGCGATGGTAAATGGGATTGCTTTTTTCATTTTAATTTCTTTATTGATTAAGGTATTACATATGTTTCCTCTTTCCCCCATTACCTTCCCAACCTCTCCCACTCATGCCCTCACCTCCCTGTTATCTGTGTCCATTGGTTAGGATTACATGCATGCATACAAGTTCTTTGGTTGATCTCTCCCCCTTACCCCATCTTCCCCTACTTTCCCTCTGAGATTTGACAGTCTGATGAATGCTTTCCTGTCTCTGGATCTGTTTCTGTTCATTAGTTTATGTTGTTCATTACTTCCCATAGATGAGTGAGATCATGTGATATTTATCTTTCTCTGACTGACTAATTTCACTTAACATGATGCTCTCCAGTTCCATCCATGCTGTTGCAAATGGTAGGAATTCCTTCTTTTTTACGGCAGAATAGTATTCCATTGTGGAGATGTACCACAGTTTTTTAATCCACTCATCGGCTGATGGGCACTTAGGCTGTTTCCAAATCTTAGCTATGGTGAATTGTGCTGCTATGATCATAAGGGTGCATAAATCTTTTCTGATTGCTGTTTCTAGCTTCTTGGGATATATGCCTAGCAGTGGAATAGCAGGGTCAAATAGGAATTCCATTTTTAGTATTATGAGGAAACGCCACACTGTTCTCCACAGTGGCTGCACCAGTCTGTATTCCCACCAGCAGTGCACGAGGGTTCCTTTTTCTCCACATTCACGCCAACACTTGTCATTTGTTGATTATTTGTTGATAGCTATTCTGTCAGGTGTGAGATGGTACCGCATTGTCATTTTTTGTTTTTTTTTTCCTAATTGTATTTATTTATTTTTATTTTTTTAAATTTCTTTATTGATTAAGGTATCACATATTTGTCCTCATCCCCCCATTCCCATCCCACACCCCTCCCCACACATGCCCCCACCCCCTGTTGTCCCCAACCGCTGGTTAGGTGCATATGCTTGCACACAAGTCCTTTGGTTGATCTCTCCCCTTTACCCCCACCCTCCCCTACCCTCCCTCTGAGGCTCGACAGTCTGATCCATGCCTCCTTCTTTCTGGGTCTGTTCTTGTTCATCAATCTATCTTGTTCATTATTTCCACTAGATGAGTGAGATCATGTGCTATTAGAAATACACTTATAAGAACCGAAAATGAGACAAGCAATAATGGTTATGGTGACAGGCAAATGAATCAGTCTGTAGTGAGTTTCTTTCTGGGCCAACAGTTCTTTTGAGACCCAATTACAATGTCCAACAGTTCCTTATGTCTACATGTCAGCACTGACATTACAGTTCTGGATGTTGGAGAAATGGTGGTAATGCAGGTCCGACTCTCTCTGGTTTGGTCCTGGGCAACCTGCAGTGATGCACAGCTGCTAACTGCTAGTATGGGAAGACCAAGTCAGCGTCTTCCATATCTGGACTGCTTCTCTTCTGTCTTCATGGCTGGAGTAGTCCTGTCGATTCCTCTCTGTTGCTGGAATCCACATGGTCTTGGAGTTGTTTTCTGAAAATATACAAACATATTCTCAACCAAAAGTTAATAAAGGAATATTTTCTATAAATTTGACTTGGGATCCTATTTCATTTTTTGCCCGAATGATTTTCCTCTGGCTTGTTTTGACACCTTGTGTGTTTTTCATGGGTGTCTTGCTTTTAGCCTTACAATTAATTCTCTAAAGTATTAATTTTCCAGATGTAATTTACTTACAGGTTATGTTTCCTTACATGATATTCTTCTACTATCCCCTCCTTTTTTGATTTAAATGTTAGGAGGCTTTTGAAAATTTTATAATGTAGTCTTGATGGCTTTTACATTTAAATTTTTTGCTCTATAGTATTACTGTTTTAGGTTCATTACATGGTGCACAATTTTATCATGAGATGAAGTACCAATAAAACTTTTAGTTAACACTTTAGGAACACCTTTTTGTCCAGTACAATTGATTTTTCTAGAATATTCGCTTGTTTCAACTAGCCAATTTAAATTTGCCTGAAAACTTGACTACTATTTTACTGTCAAATTTGTTACTCTAACAACAATCTTATTTTACCCTGTAAATATTAGTTGAAGGGATTATTTGCCTCCTTGAGTAGGTCCTGAGCATTCCTGGTGGTAGGCTGGATTTAGATATCGTAAACCCACTTCCCCACACCATGGGTATAAGACAACTCAAATATTTCTTGTTGGAGTAACAGGGCAGCTGTTGTCAGCCAAGTCTCTGTCGGTCACCTGAGTCCTGATCTGAGCTGGGCATGGGAAGCACGAAGCAGCCATGGGGGCAGGATACCTCCCTCAGAAGGGGATAGGGTTCAGGCCCCTGCAATGTTGGGGGGGTGAGGGTCTGTGCCCCACCTCTGTTGATCCCCAAATTCTCTCCTGATGGCCCCTCTTCGACTGTGCCTGTCTTAGGTTGTTCCTTCCTTGAGGAATCTTACCTGTCTCTGGCTAACCAGCCATCCTCTGGGGCCAAGCAGGGTGACGTGAGGTTCAGTTTTGTCTCCTTGGTAGCCTATGCCCCCGTGGCCTCCATGCCCAGCACTTGCCTTGGGATCCCCTCGCCTGTTGGCGGGACCCCAGCACTGATCACATATCTTGTGGAACCCGGGCTTCTTCTCCAGGGAGGGCTCAGTTCACCCCACTGGGTGAGAGATAGATCCATGGCACCAGTCATCACGAGACTTCAACCTAGACATGAACAGAGAGCTCATGCAACAGCTGTGAGCAATTGAATTGTGAGAAGAGGGTCTCTCTTGGCCTAAAGGGTAAGAGGGACCAATATAGAATGCTCAGGTTCCTTCCCAGGAGGCCCTCTACACAATGAAAAGGATTAAATCCTTACATGTCCTTTTTAACTTGCTGCCAGACATTCAAAGAATTAGTAAGTTTGCTTGGGATAATTGTATATTATGCTGTTGTAATTCTAAAGTATCAAGAGATGTGTTAAGTTTGTCTCCAAGCACCAAACAGATGGTTTTTGTGTGTGTTTTTTATCCTCAAGGGTGCGAGGAACTATTATAAGTACTGAGGATTATCGAAATCTGGGAAAAATTTTAATGACAGTGTAGAATAATATCATGTAAGGATATTCTTTGTTCTAGTCCATGGCAATTCCCTTTCAAACTGGCTGTTCATTTCTTTTTATATAGACAAGGTCTTAGTTACATTTTCTGCACCTCTACTGGGGGCAAGTAGTGATAATAGTGACACCCTTTCTTTGATGTCCACGCAAGCCAAAAACCTCTCTTTCCTTGTACACACAAAGGGGCATTATTTTGATTTTGTCACTTAGGCTGTTTCCAAATCTTAGCTATGGTAAATTGTACTGCTATGAACATACGGGTGGATATATCCTTTCTGATTGATGTTTCAAGTTTCTTGGGATATATTCCTAGAAGTGAGATCACTGGGTCAAATGGGAGTTCTATTTTTAGTTTTTTAAGGAAACTCCATACTGTTCTCCACAGTGGCTGCACCAGTCTGCATTCCCACCAGCAGTGCACGAGGGTTCCTTTTTCTCCACATCCTATCCAGCACTTGTCATTTGTTGACTTGTTGATAATGGCCATTCTGAGAGGTGTGAGATGGTACTGCATTGTTGTTTTGATTTGCATCTCTCTAATGATTAGTGATTTAGAGCAGGTTTTCATATGTCTCTTGCCTTCCATCTGTCTTCTTTCAAAAAGTGTCTATTTAGATCAGTTGCCCATTTTTTGATTGTGTTGTTTATCTTCTTTTTGTTAAGCTGCATGAGTTCCTTGTAAATGTTGGAGATTAAACCCTTATCGTTGATGTCATTGGCATATATGTTCTCCCATGCAGTGGGCTTTCTTGTTGTTTTATTGATGGTTTCCGTTGCTGTGCAAAAGCTTTTGATTTTGATGTAGTCCCACTTGTTTATTTTCTCTTTAGCTTCCATTGCCCTAGGAGCAGTATCAGCGAAGAAGTTCTTTTGGCATATGTCTGAGATTTTGCTGCCTGTGGATTCCTCTAGTATTTTTATGGTTTCCTGTCTTATGTTTAAGTCCTTAATCCATTTTGAGTTTATTTTTGTGTATGGTGTAAGTTGGTGGTCTAGTTTCATTTTTTTGCATGTATCTGTCCAATTTTCCCAACACCATTTATGGAAGAGACTGTCTTGACTCCATTGTATGTTCATGCCTCCTTTCTCAAATATTAAATGAGCATAGTGATTTGTATCGATTTCTGGGTTATCTATTCTATTCCATTGGTCTATATGTCTGTTCTTGTGCCAATACCAGGCAGTTTTGAGAATAGTGGCTTTGTAATATAGCTTGAAATCTGGTATTGAGATCCCTCCTACTTTGTTCTTCTTTCTCAGGATTGCTGTAGCTATTCGGGGTCTTTTTATATTCCAGATGAATTTTTGGAAAGTTCGTTCTAGGTCTGTGAAGTATGCCATTGGTATTTTAATGGGAAGTGCATTGAAATTATAGATTGCTTTGGGTAGTATGGACATTTTGATGATGTTGATTCTACCAATCCATGAACATGATATGTTCTTCCATCTGTTTATGTCTTCCTCTATCTCTTTTTGCAGTGTTGTATAGTTTTCCGTGTATAGGTCTTTTACCTCCTTAGTTAAGTTTATTCCTAGGTATCTTAATTTTTTTGATGCGATGGTAAATGGGATTGCTTTTTTAGTCTCTCTTTCTGTAAGTTCATTATTGGTGTATAGAAATGCCATAGATTTATTAGCATTTAATTTGTATCCTGCTACTCTGCCGAATTCATTTATTAAGTCTAATAATTTTTTGATGGAGTCTTTAGGGTTTTCTATGTACAGTATCATGTCATCTGCAAATAAGGACAGTTTTACTTCTTCTTTTCCCATTTGGATGCCTTTTATTTCTTCTTCTTGTCTGATTGCAATGGATAGTATTTCCAACACTATGTTGAATAGGAGTGGTGAGAGTGGGCATCTCTGCCTTGTTCCTGTTCTTATGGGAAATGTTTTTAGTTTTTGCCCATTGAGTATGATGTTGGCTGTGGGTTTGTCATATATGGCTTTTATTATGTTGAGGTGTGATCCTTCTATTCCCAGCTTGCTGAGAGTTTTATCAAGAAAGGGTATTGGATTTTGTCAAATGCTTTTTCTGCATCAATTGATATGACTATATGGTTTTAATGTCTTAATTTGTTTATGTGATGTATCACGTTTATTGATTTGTGAATATTGTACCATCCTTGCATCCCAGGGATAAATCCTACTTGGTCGTGATGTGTGATCCTTCTGATGTACTACTGGATCAGATTTGCTAGAATTTTGTTGAGGATTCTGGCATCTATGTTCATGAGGGATATTGGCCTGTAATTCTCTTTCATTGTGTTGTCTTTATCTGGTTTTGGTATTAGGGTGATGCTGGCTTCAAAGAAGGAGCTTGGAAGTGTTCCTTCTTCTTGAATTTTCTGCAATAGTCTGAGGAGGATAGGTTTTAGCTCTTCCTTGAATGTTTTGTAAAACTCCTCTGTGAAGCCATCTGGCCGTGGGCTTTGTTTGCTGGAAGCTTTTTGATGACTGCTTCAATTTCTTCCATAGTTATCAGCCGATTGAGATTTTTAGTCTCTTCCTGAGTACATTTTGGAAGATTGTGTTTTTCTAGGAATGTGTCCATTTCCTCCAGGTTGTCTAGTTTGTTGGAATAGAGTTGTTCATTGTATTTTTTTACAATCCTTTGTATTTCTGTGGGGTCTGTTGTTATTTCACCTCTTTCATTTCTGATTTTGTTTATTTGGGTCCTCTCTCTTTGCTTCTTGGTGAGCCTGGCTACAGGTTTATCAATCTTGTTTATCCTTTCAAAGAACTAGCTCTTGGTTTTGTTGATCTTGTGTATTGTTTTTTTGGTCTCTATGTCATTCATTTCTGCTCTGATCTTTATTATTTCCTTTCTTCTGCTCACTGTGGGCTTTTCTTGTTGTTCGCTTTCTAATTCTTTGAGTTAGATAATCTATTACCATTTTTTCTTGTTTTTTTTTAAATTTCTTTATTGATTAAAGTGTCACATATTTGTCCTCATCACCCCATTCCCATCCCACACCCCTCCCCATGGATACCCCCACCCCCTGTTGAACTTAACCGTTGGATAGGCTCATATGCATGCACACAAGTTCTTTGGTTGATCTCTCCCCCCTCCTCCCAACCTCCCCTATCCTCCTTCTGAGGCCCGATAGTCCGATCGATGCCTCCTTGTTTCTGGTTCTGTTCTTGTTCCTCAGTCTATGTTGTTCATCATTTCCCCTAGATGAGCGAGATCATATGTCACTAGATATATACTTATAAGAACTGGATGTGAGAGGAGCAATAATAGTTATGCTGACAGGCAAATGAATCAGTCTGTAGTGAGTTTCTTTCTGGACCAACAGTTCTTTTGAGACCCAATTTCAATGTCCACCAGTTCCTTATGTGTACATGTCAGCACTGACCCCTCAGCTCTGGATGGTGGACAAATGGTGGTAACGGAGGTCCGACTCCCTCTGGTTTGGTCTCTGCCGGACCCAGGGGCACGGCTTCACCCGGACTAAGGGGCACGTGGCCTCACCCGGATCTAGGGACACATGGTCTCACCCGGACCCAGGGACGCTTGGCCTCTCCCAGACCCAGGGGCACGTGGCCGCACCTGGGCCTCGGTGCACGAGGCCTCACCCGGATCCAGGGACACATGGTCTCACCCGGACCCAGGCGCGCTTGGCCTCCCCCAGACCCAGGGGCACGTGGCCTCACCTGGGCCTAGGTGCACGAGGCCTCACCCGGATCCAGGGACACATGGTCTCGCCCGGACCTAGGGGTGCGTGGCCTCTCTCAGAGACAGGGGCACGTGGCCTCACCTGGACCTAGGTGCACGAGGCCTCACCCGGATCCAGGGACACACGGTCTCACCCGGAGCTAGGGACGCTTGGCCTCTCCCAGCCCCAGGGGCACGTGGCCTCACCCGGGCCTGGGTGTACGAGGCCTCACCCGGATCCAGGGACACACGGTCTCACCCGGACCCAGGGACGCTTGGCCTCTCCCAGACCCAGGGGCACGTGGCCTCACCCGGGCCTAGGTGCACGAGGCCTCACCCAGATCCAGGGACACATGGTCTCACCCGGACCCAGGGACGCTTGGCCTCTCCCAGACCCAGGGGCACGTGACCTCACCCGGGCCTAGGTGCACGAGGCCTCACCCGGGTCCAGGGACACACGGTCTCACCCGGACCCAGCAACGCCTGGCCTCCCCCAGACCCAGGGGCACGTGGCCTCACCCTGGCCTAGGCGCACGAGGCCTCACCCGGATCCAGGGACACACGGTCTCACCCGGACCCAGGGACGCCTGGCCTCCCCCAGACCCAGGGGCACGTGACCTCACCCGGGCCTCGGCAAACGAGGCCTCACCCGGATC
The DNA here is from genome assembly GCF_027574615.1 of Eptesicus fuscus. Classification (NCBI taxonomy): domain Eukaryota; kingdom Metazoa; phylum Chordata; class Mammalia; order Chiroptera; family Vespertilionidae; genus Eptesicus; species Eptesicus fuscus. The sequence goes on along the minus strand of NC_072473.1, from coordinate 81,049,771 downwards.
CAGGGACACACGGTCTCACCCGGACCCAGGGACGTCTGGCCTCCCCCAGACCCAGGGGCACGTGGCCTCACCCGGGCCTCGGTGCACGAGGCCCCACCCGGATCCAGGGACACATGGTCTCGCCCGGACCTAGGAGTGCGTGGCCTCTCTCAGACCCAGGGGCACGTGGCCTCACCTGGACCTAGGTGCACGAAGCCAACCAGACCCAGGGGCGCGTTACCTCTCTCAGACCCCTGGTCGCGTGCTCTCACCCAGATCCAGGGGCGCACGGCCTCACCCGGACTCGGGACCCAGCCTTACCCGGATCCAGGGGCCCACGGCCTCACCCAGACCCAGGGTTCAGCTTCACCCGGACCCAGGGGGACGTTACCTCTCTCAGACCCCTGGTCGCGTGGTCTCACCCGGATCCAGGGGCGCACAGCCTCACCCGGACTCGGGACCCAGCCTTACCCGGATCCAGGGGCCCACGGCCTCACCCGGACCCAGGGTTCAGATTCGCCCGGATCCAGGGGCACATGGCCTCACCCGAACCCGGAATCCAGCTTCACCTGGACCCAGGGACGCGTGGTCTCACACAAACCCAGGGGCGTGAGGCCTCACCTAGACCCAGAGGCGTGTGACCACATCTGAGCCCAGAGGCTCGCAGGCTCGCCTGGACTCGGGTCTCAGCGGGGTTTCGTCTTCTTGATCCCAATTCCTGTTGGTCAATTCCCTCTCAGCAATTCCTTCGGTCATTTTCTCAGAGCTCCAGGGCGGCTGCCGCAGAACTCGTTGGGCGGCGGGCTCGGCAAGGCTCCGGTGTGCCCGGTGCACGGCGGTGGGCTGGTCCGGTGTCGCTGCGTCGGCCCTTGGGTCTGCAACGGTGGCCGGTCGCTGAGCGTGCGCACCTGGCCACTTCGGGGCATTGAGATTCTTGAAGGACTCGGAGGTCAGCAAGCACGGAGTCTCCCACCCCATGTCTCCCAGGGGCTCGTCTGTCCGTGCTCGGCAGCGAGTGGAGCCGTCCCCTCAGCCGGAGACCACCGGGGGAACTGCGCCGAGCACGTTCCAGGCCGCCATTGTGTCGCCTGAGCCATAGTTCTTAAAGTGTGGACTTTGGGTCACCGGCATCAGCATCATCCTGCGTACCCCTCTCTTTTATTCTAGTTGTAGAGCATCTGCTCAGCCAGCCCCCCGGTCTTTCTGGCTGGTGTCTGCTCTGCTCTCCCGTCGTAGTCTCAAAATTGTTGTGGTAGGCAACGATCAGGCTGCCGCCCTATGTCTCCATCTTGGTCCTCCTTTGTACAGTTAAGTCTTGATTGTTGTTGGTGTCACTGGGAGGAATTGTCCTCCAGGCCAATTGGCCGTGAGGACCCTCTTTGTCTATATAGGAAGAGTTGCTGTGCAGGAGACATGTTTGTGGGCCGGGTCTTGATGCAGCAATGCCTTGGCGCTCACTGAGTCTGCCTCTAGAATGCCTCCCTTATGCAAGTGATTGAAATCTGGTGTCATCTCACACCAACCACTAGATGCCCTCGTCTCTGGGTCTCCAATGTAGTGTGGGTCAGCCACTACCTGAGGCACTCAGCAGGAAAAAGCTTCTGCTCAGCTTAGCTGGGGCGGAGCTACAGGGTGGAGCCTACAACCTTGGCTTCCTGTCAGCCCTGCCCTATGAGGCTCCTGCGTCTGTGTCCCTCTGTATTCCTTGCAAACACCTCTGAGAGAAACACGCCCTGGAGTTTCGCCCACTGCCAAACAGTCCAGTCCCTCCCCTAATGAATCTGGACTCCCAGATTCTCGCCTGGAACTGGGTTTCAGTGTAGTTGGAACTGGGTCTCAGCGCAGTCTGGCGTCCCTGTCTCCTTCCCAGCAGGGCCACCCAGTGGCGCAGGCAAAAGTCCATCCTCTGCGCACCTTCCAGTGCGCGAGTCTGGAGCCGCCGCTTCTCTGTGCCTCCGCCACCACAGCCCAAATTCATTCCCTCAGCGTGCGCCTGGCTTCCCAGGGTTTCGCCCGGAACTGGGGTTCAGTGCAGTCGGAACTGGGGTTCAGCACAGTCCTGAGCTTATGTCTCCTTCCCGCTAGGGCAGTTCAGTGGTGCAGGCAACAGTCCGTCCTTTGCGCCCCTTCTCGTGCGCGCCTCTATAACTCTGCCTTCCCCCGCTCCTCCGTGCCTGCGCCCCACAGCCCAGATTCATTCCCCCAGCCTGCGCCTGGCTTCCCAGGGTTTCGCCCGGAACTGGCGCTCAGTGCAGTCGGAGCCGGCGCTTAGCGCACTCCGGAGCCTTTATCTCCTTCCTGCCAGTGAACGCCTGCCAGGCCGTCAGCAGCCCCTTCCTCTCCTGCTCCGTCCTCCCCGCAGGCGCGCGTGCTCGTGTCTCCGCCAGTTTCTCCATACCTCAGGCTTTTACGGCTCCCCCGATTGTCCCCGTGGCCTTCTCCTTCCCCCCAGCTGTGGGCATTTCAGTCCGCCAGCTCTCCTGTGGTTCTGGACGATGTCCATTCTGACCTCTAGTTGTGCCTTTGAAATTGTTGTGCCCGGCTGCAGGTTAGGTGTTTAACCTATGCCGCCATCTTGGTTTCTCCTGCCGTTGGTATTTTAATGGGGAGTGCATTGACTCTATAGATTGCTTTGGGTAGTATGGACATTTTAATGATGTTGCTTCTACCAACCATGAACATGGTATGTTCTTCCATCTGTTTATGTCTTCCTCTATCTCTTTTTTCAGTGTCCTGTAGTTTTCTGCATATAGGTCTTTTACCTCCTTAGTTAAGTTTATTCCTAGGTATCTTAATTTTTTTTGCTGTGATGGTAAATGGATTGCTTTTTTAGTCTCTGTTTCTGTAAGTTCACTATTGGTGCATAGAAATGTCATAGATTTATTGGCGTTAATTTTGTATCCTGTTACATTGCCGAATTCATTTATTAAGTCTATTAGTTTTTTGATGGAGTCTTTCAGGTTTTTTATGTACAATATCATGTCATCTGCAAATAAGGACAACTTTACTTCTTCTTTTCCAATTTGGATGCCTTTTATTTCTTTTTCTTGTGTAATTGCAATGGTTAATACTTCCAGTACTATGTCAAACAGGAATTGTGAGAGTGGGCATCCCCATCTTGTTCCTGTTCTTAGGAGAAATGGTTTTAGTTTTTGCCTATTGAGTATGATGTTAGTTCTGGGTTTATCACATATAGCTTTTATTATGTTGAGGTATGATCTTTCTATTCCCACCTTGTTGAGAGTTTTTATCAAAAAAGGGTGTTGGATTTTGTCAAATGCTTTTTATGCATCAATTGATATGTCTATGTCATTTTTATCTCTCAATTTGTTTATGTGATGCATCACTTTTATTGATTTGCGGATATTGTAACATCCTTGCATTCCTGGGATAAATCCTACTTGGTCATGGTGTATGATCTTTCTGATGTACTGCTGGAGCCGATTTGCTAGAATTTTGTTGAGGATTTTGGCATCTATGTTCATGAGGGATATTGGCCTGTAATTCTCTTTCATTGTGTTGTCTTTATCTGGTTTGGGTATTAGGGTGATGCTGGCTTCATAGAAGGAGCTTGGAAGTGTTCCTTCCTCTTGAATTTTTTGGAATAGTCTGAGGAGGATAGGTTTTAGTTCTTCCTTGAATGTTTAGTAAAACTCTCCTGTGAAGCAGTCAGGCTCCGGGCTTTTGTTTGCCGGAAGGTTTTTGATTACTGCTTCAATTTCTTTCATAGTTATTGGCCTATTGAGATGTTTAGATTCTTCCTGATTGATTTTTGGAAGGTTATATTTTTCTAGGAATATGTCCATTTCCTCCAGGTTGTCCAGGTTGTTGGATTAGAGTTGTTCATAGTATTTTTTAACAATGCTTTGCATTTCAGTGGGGTCTGTTGTTATTTCACCTCTTTCATTTCTGATTTTGTTTTTTATTTTTTAATATTTTTATTGAGGTATTATATGTGTACATATCTTACTATTACCCCCCCCACCCCCCACCCACACATGCCCACCCCCCCCGAGTTTTGCGTCCATTGTTTATGCTAATATGCATGCATACAAGTCCTTCGTTTGATTTCATAACTCCCCCACCTTTCCCAAACTTTCCCCCTGTACTTTGAAAGTCTGTTTGATGCTTTACTGTCTCTGTATCTATCTTTTTGTTCACCACTTTATAATGTTCTTTACTATCCCTAAATGAGTGAGATCATGTGGTATTTTTCTTTCATTGACTGGCTTATTTCACTTAGCATAATGTTCTCCATTTCCATCCAGGTTGCTGCAAATGATGAGAATTCCTTCTTTTTTATGGCAGCATAGTATTCCATTGTGTAGATGTACCACAGTTTTCCGATCCAGTCATCTGCTGATGGGCACCTAGGCTGTTTCCAAATCTTAGCTATTGTAAATTGTGCTGCTATGAACATAGTGGTGCATATATCCTTTCTGATTGGTGTTTCTAGTTTCTTCGGATATATTCCCAGGAGTGGGATTACTGGGTCAAATGGGAGTTCCATTTTCAGTTTTTTGAGGAAACTCCATACTGTTCTCCACAGTGGCTGCACCAGTCTGCATTCCCACCAGCAGTGCACGAGGGTTCCTTTTTCTCCGCATCCTCGCCAACACTTGTTGTTTGTTGATTTGTTGATGATAGCCATTCTGACAGGTGTGAGATGGTACCTCATTGTTGTTTTGATTTGCATCTCTCGGATAATAAGTGACTTTGAACATGTTTTCATGTGTCTCTTGGCCTTCCTTCTGTCTTCTTTTGAAAATATTCTGTTTAGGTCTGTTGCCCATTTTTTTATTGGATCATTTATCTTCCTCTTATTGAGTTGCATAAGCTGCCTGTAGATGTTGGAGATTAAACCTTTATCAGTGATAGCATTTGCAAATATGTTTTCCCATGCAGTGGGCTTTCTTGTTGTTTTGTTGATGGTTTCTTTTGCTGTAAAAAAGCTTTTTATTTTGATGTAGTCCCATTTGTTAATTTTCTCTTTAGCTTCCATTGCCCTAGGGGCAGTGTCAGTGAAGAAGTTCTTGTGGCATATGTCTGAGATTTTGTTGCCTGTGGATTCCTCTAGTATTTTTATGGTTTCCCGTCTTATGTTTAAGTCCTGTATCCATTTTGAGTTTATTTTTGTGTATGGTGTAAGTTGGTGATCTAGTTTCATTTTTTTGCATGTATCTGTCCAGTTTTCCCAACACCATTTATTGAAGAGACTGTCTTGACTCCATTGTATGTTCATGCCTCCTTTGTCAAATATTAATTGAGCATAGTGGTTTGGGTCGATATCTGGGTTCTCTATTCTGTTCCATTGATCAATATGTCTGTTCTTGTGCCAGTACCAGGCTGTTTTGAGAAAAGTGGCTTTGTAATACAGCTTGAAATCTGGTATTGAGATCCCACCTACTTTATTCTTCTTTCTGAGGATTGCTGAGGCTAGTCGGGGTCTTTTTTTATTCCAGATGAATTTTTGGAGAGTTCTTTCTAGGTCTGTGAAATATGCCGTTGGTAATTTAATGGGGAGTGCATTGAATCTGTAGATTGCTTTGGGTAGTATGGACATTTTAATGATGTTGATTCTACCAATCCATGAACATGGTATGTTCTTCCATCTGTTTACTTCTTCCTCTATCTCTTTTTTCAGTGTCCTATAGTTTTCTGCGTATAGGTCTTTTACCTCCTTAGTTAAGTTTATTCCTAGGTATCTTAATTTTTTTGGTGTGATGGTAAATGGGATTGCTTTTTTAGTCTCTCTGTCTGTAAGTTCATTATTGGTGTATAGAAAAGCCATAGATTTCTTGGCGTTAATTTTGTATCCCGCTACATTGCCGAATTCATTTATTAAGTCTATTAGTTTTTTGATGGAATCTTTTGGGTTTTTTATGTACAATATCATGTCATCTGCAAATAAGGACAGCTTCACTTCTTCTTTTCCAATTTGGATGCCTCTTATTTCTTCTTCTTGCCTAATTGCGATAGCTAATACTTCCAGTACTATGTCAAACAGGAGTGGTGAGAGTGGGCATCCCTGTCTTGTTCCTGTTCTTAGGGGAAATGGTTTTAGTTTTTGCCCATTGAGTATGATGTTTGCTGTGGGTTTATCATATATAGCTTTTATTATGTTGAGGTATGAGCCTTCTATTCCCACCTTGTTGAGAGTTTTTATCAAGAAAGGGTGTTGGATTTTGTCAAATGCTTTTTTTGCATCTATTGATATGACTATGTGATTTTTATCTCTCAATTTGTTTATGTGATGTATCACGTTTATTGATTTGCGGATATTGTACCAACCTTGCATTCCTGGAATAAATCCTACTTGGTCATGGTGTATGATCTTTCTGATGTACTGCTGGAGCCGATTTGCTAGAATTTTGTTGAGGATTTTGGCATCTATGTTCATGAGGGATATTGGCCTGTAATTGTCTTTCATTGAGTTGTCTTTATCTGGTTTTGGTATTAGGGTGATGCTGGCTTCATAGAAGGAGCCTGGAAGTGTTCCTTCCTCTTGAATTTTTTGGAATAGTCTGAGGAGGATAGGTTTTAGTTCTTCCTTGAAAGTTTGATAAAACTCTCCTGTGAAGCCATCTGGCCCCGGGCTTTTGTTTGCCGGAAGCTTTTTGATGACTGCTTCCATTTCTTCCATAGTTACTGGCATGTTGAGCTGTTTAGAATCTTCCTGATTGATTTTTGGAAGGTTATATTTTTCTAGGAATATGTCCATTTCCTCCAGGTTGTCCAGGTTGTTGGATTAGAGTTGTTCATAGTATTTTTTAACAATGCTTTGTATTTCGTCGGGGTCTGTTGTTATTTCACCTCTTTCATTTCTGATTTTGTTTATTTGGGTACTCTCTCTTTGCTTCTTGGTGAGCCTGGCTTGAGGTTCTTCAATCTTGTTTATCCTTTCAAAGAACCAGCTCTTGGTTTTGTTGATCTTTTGTATTGTTTCTTTGGTCTCTGTGTCGTTTACTTCCACTCTGATCTTTATTATTTCCTTCCTTCTGCTTACACTGGGCTTTTCTCGTTGCTCTCTTTCTAACTCTTTGGGTTGTAGGGTTAGATACTTTAGTACCATTGTTCCTTCTTTTTTGCAGTAGGCTTGTAGAGCTATTAACTCCCCTCTCCAAACTGCTTTCGCTGTGTCCCATAGATTTTAGATTGTTGTGTTTCCATTGTCATCTGTTGCCATTATGTTTTTTATTTCTTCCTTGATCTCTCTGGTAACCCAGTCATTGTTTAATAGCTTGCTGTTTAGTCTCCATGTGTTTGATTTTTTTGGATTGTTTTTATTGTACTTGATTTCCAGTTTTATGCCACTGTGATCTGAGAAGATGTTTTATATGATTTCTATCTTCTTGAATTTGAGGAGACTTTGCCTATGAATCAACATCTTTGAAAATGACCCCTGTGCACTTGAGAATGTATATTCTGTGGCTTTGGGGTGAAATGTTCTGAAGATGTCAATTAATTCTATCTGGTCTAGTGAGTCATTTGGGATTGAGGTTTCTAGGATGATTTTTTGTTTAGAGGATTTGTCCAATGGTGATAGTGGGGTATTAAAGTCTCCTACTATGGTTGTTTTGCTGTCAATCTCTCCCTTGATATCCTCCAGGAGTTTGTGTTTTTTTTAATATGTATTTGGGTGCTCCTGTATTGGGTGCATATATGCTTACCAGAGTTCTTTCTTTATGTTGGATTACTGCCTTTAGTGTTATGAAGTGGCCTTCCTTATCTCTTGTTATGTTCTTCACTTTTAGGTCTATTTTGTCAGATATGAGTATTGCTGCCCCAGCTTTTTTTTTTTTTTCATTTCCATTCGCCTGAAACATATTTTTCTATCCCTTCACCCTCAGTCTGTGTGCATCTTTTTTTCTGATGTGGGTTTCCAGCAGATATATGGGTCTTGTTTTCTTATCCAATCCGTTACTCTATGTCATTTGATTGGGGCATTTAATCCATTTACATTTAAAGTTATTATGGATTGTTAGTTACTTGTCATCACTTTTTATTCTTTACCCCTGTGTTCCTTCTTCGCTTCCTATTTCTTTCTTTCTTTCTTTCTTTTTTTTTTTTTTTATACAGCAGACCCTTTACCATTTCTTGCATTGCTGGTTTGGTGGTAATAAATTCCCTTAGTCCTTTTCTGTCTGTGAAACTCCTGATTTCACCTTCAATTTTGAATGATAGCCTTGCTGGGTACAGTATTCTTGGATTCAGACCCTCCTTTGCATGACTTTGTATATTTCATTCCATTCAATTCTGGCCTGGTGAGTTTCTGTTGAGAAATCAGTTGCTACTCTGATGGGGGTTCCTTTGTATATAACTTTCTGTCTCTCTCTGGCAGCTTTTAAGATTCTTACTTTGTCAATGGTGTTTACCAATTTAATTATAATGTGCCTTGGCGTTGGTCTTTTGGGGTTCAATTTGCTTGGGACTCTGTGAGCTTCTTGGATTTGTGTGGGTTTTTTCTCCTCTATATCAGGGAAGTTTTCTGTCATTATTTCTTCAAACAGGTTTTCTATTCCTTGCTCAGTTTCCTTTTCTTCTGGAACCCCTATTATGTGGATGTTGTTTTGTTTCATGTTGTCCCAAAGTTCCCTTAGGCTCTCCTCTTGCTTTTTAATTTTTTTTTTCTAGAAGCTGCTCTACTTGGGTGTTTTTTTCCACCTTGTCTTCTAGCTCACTGGTGTGGTCCTCTGCTTCTTCTCGTCTACTCTTGATGCTTTCTATTGAGTTCTTTACAGCAGAGATGTCATTTTTCATTTCTTCTTGGTTCTTCTTCATTTCCTCTTGGTTCTTACTCATATTGTTGAATTTGTCTTCAATTCTTTTCAGACACCTTGTGACCATTTCTCTGAATTCTATCTCTGACAGGTTGCTTGCCTCCATTTCGTTTACTTCCTTTTCTGGTGATGCATGCATTTCTTCCATATGCCGGCTGCTTCTTTGTCTCCCCATGGTCTCTCCTCTCCGGATGTCTGGTTATGTAGTTCTCTCTCTCCTTGTCCCAGGCAAAATCTGACCTTTCTGTGGTGGAGTGTAGAGCTCCTCTGAATCCGCGTGTTTGCGTCAATTGGGGACCGGTGTTCTGGGGTTTGCAGCTGTTTGGTGGGTGCCGCAGTTGTAGATTTTCAGGCTTCCAAAAGCAACCACTTTACTCTTCAAGATGGTGCTGTCTCTGCGTCCAAGCTGGTGGCTCTGGGAGGGATCCCAGCAGTAGTGGGGGCTACCCAGTAAGGGGATCCCTGTCCAGCAGTCCCCCAACTTCTCCAGGAGTATAGCTGTCCCTTAACATGCAAACAAACACTCCCCGTGTGACCCTCAGCTATTCTTTCTTTCTGCTCCAGGTCACAGCTCAGGACACGTCTGTCTATTCTGCTGCCATTTTTTCCTCACAGTATGGACATTTTGATGATGTTGATTCTATCAATCCATGAATACGGTATGTTCTTCCATCTATTTATGTCTTTCTCTATCTCTTTTTTTCAGTATCCTGTAGTTTTCCGCATATAGGTCTTTTACCTCCTTAGTTAAGTTTATTCCTAGGTATATTAATTTTTTTGGTGAGATGGTAAATGGAATTGCTTTTTTAGTCTCCATGTCTGTATGTTCACTGTTGGTGTAAAGAAATGCCATAGATTTCTTTGCATTAATTTTATATCCTGCTACATTGCTGAATTCACTTATTAAGTCTAATAATTTTTTATGGAGTCCTTCGGGTTTTCTATGTATAGTATCATGTCTTCTGTGAATAAGGACAGTTGTACTTCTTCTTTTCCATTTCGGATGCCTTTTATTTCTTGTCTGATTTCAATGGCTAGTACTTCCAGTACTATGTCAAACAGGAGTGGTGAGAGTGGACATCCCTATCTTGTTCCTGTTCTTAGGGGAAATGGTTTTAGTTTTTGTCCATTGAGTATGATGTTGGTTGTGGGTTTGTCATATATGGCTTTTATTATGTTGAGGTATGATCCTTTTATTCCCACCTTGCTGAGAGTTTTTATAAAAAGGGTGTTGAATTTTGTCAAATGCTTTTTCTGCATCAATTGATATAACTATGTGATTTTTTATCTCTCAATTTCTTTATGTGATGTATCACGTTTATTTATTTGTGGATATTGTACCATCCTTGCATTCCCCGGGATAAATCCTATTTGGTCATGGTGTATGATCTTTCTGATGTACTGCTGAATCAGATTTGCTAGAATTTTGTTGAGGATTTTGTCATCTATGTTCATGAGGGATATTAGCCTACAATTCTCTTTCATTATGTTGTCTTTATCTGGTTTTAGTATTAGGGTGATGCTGGCTTCATAGAATGAGCTTGGAAATGTTCCTTCCTATTGAATTTTTTAGAATAGAATGAGGAGGATAGGTTTTAGTTCTTTCTTGAATGTTTGGCATACCTTTCCTGTGAAGCCATCTGGCCCCAGGCTTTTGTTTGCTGGAAGCTTTTTGATGACTGCTTCAATTTCTTCCATAGTTATTGGCCTATTGAGATTTTTAGAATCTTCCTGATTGAGTTTTGGAAGGTTGTATTTTTCTAGGAATATGTCCATTTCCTCCATTTTGTCTAGTTTGTTGGAGTAGAGTTGTATTTTTTAACAGTCCTTTGTATTTCTGTGGGGTCTGTTGTTATTTCACCTCTTTCATTTCTGATTTTGTTTATTTGGGTCCTTTCTCTTTGCTTCTTGGTGAGCCTGGCTAGAGGTTCATCAATCTTGTTTATCCTTTCAAAGAACCAGCTCTTGGTTTCATTGATCTTTTGTAATTTTTTTTTTTGGTCTCTATGTCATTAATTTATGATCTGATTTTAATTATTTCCTTCCCTCTGCTCACTGTGGGCTTTTCTTGTTGCTCTCTTTTAATTCTTTGAGTTGTAGACTTAGATGATTTACTACCATTTTTTCTTTTTTTTGAGGTAGGCCTGTAGAGCTATAAACTTCCCTCTCAGGACTGCTTTCATTGTGTCCTATAGATTTTGGATTGTTTTGTTTTTATTGTCATTAGTTTCCAGGATGTTTTTAATTTCTTCTTTGATGTCATTGATAACCCAATCATTATTTAATAGCATGCTATTTAGCTTCCAAGTGTTTGAGTTTATTTGGATTGTTTTTATTCTAGTTTATTTCTAATATTATGCCATTGTGATCTGAGAACATGCTTGGTATGATTTCAATCTTCTTGAATTTGGGCAGACTTTGCTTGTGACCAAATATGTGGACTATTTTTGAAAATGCCCCATGTCCACTTGCGAAGAACGTATATTCCGTGGCTTTTGGGTGAAATGTTCTGAATATGTCAATTAAGTCCATCTGATTTAGTGAGTCATTTAGGATTGCTGTTTCTTTGCTGATTTTTTGTCTAGAGGATTTATTCAGTGATGTCAGTGGTGTATTAAAGTCCCATACTATGATTGTATTGTTGTCTATCTCTCCCTTGATATCTTCCTGGAGTATTTTTGTGTATTTTGGTGATCCTGAATTGTGTGCATATATGTTTATCAGGGTTATATCCTATTGTTGTATCGATCCCTTTAGTATTATGAAGAGGCCTTCCTTATCTCTTGTTATGGCCTTCACTTTGAGGTCTATTTTGTCAGATATAAGTATTGCTACTCCAGCTTTTTTTCATTTTCATTTGCCTGAAAGATATTTTTCCATCCCTTCACTTTCAGTCTGTATGAGTCCCTTGTTCTGAGGTGGGTCTCTTATAGACAGCATATATATTGGTCATGTTTTTTTATCCATTCAGCCACTCGATGTCTTTTAATTGGAGCATTTAGTCCTTTTACATTTAAAGTTATTATTGAAAGGTACTTGTTTTTAGTCATTTCTATTTTTTGAGCCTTTGTTCCCTCTTACCTTTTTATTTCTTTTTTTTATAGCAGACCCTTTAGCATTTCTTGAATTGCTGGATTGGTAGTGATAAACTTCCTTAGCTTTTTTTTGTCTGCGAAGATCTTGATTTCCACTTCAATTTTGATTGATAGTCTTGCTGGATAGAGTATTCTTGGATTCAGTCCCTTGCTTTGCATCACTTTGTATGTATCCTTCCATTCCCTTCTAGCTTGATATGTTTCTGTTGAGAAATAATTCCATAATCTGATTGGCTATCCTTTGTAGGTAACTTCCTGTCTCTCTCTTGCAGCCTTTAAGATGCTCTCTTTGTTGTGAACATTTGCCATTATAATTATGATATGGGTCTTTTGGGATTCATCTTGCTGGGGACTCTCTGTACTTGTGTAACTTTTTTCTTCCCCATATCAGGGAAGTTTTCTGTTATTATTTCTTCAAATAAATGTTCTAATCCTTGCTGCTCTTCTTGTCCTTCTGGCAGCCCTATTATATGTATGTTACTTTGTTTTGCATTGTCCCAAATCTCCCCTAGGCTCTCCTCCTGCTTTTTAATTTTTTTCTCCAGTTGTTGTTCAGGTTGGTTTTGTTTCTCTACCTTATCTTCTAACTCACTGATTCGGTCCTCTGCTTCTTCTAGTCTACTGTTGAAGCCTTCCATGGTGTTTTTGATTGTAGCTATGTCAATTTTCTTTTCTTCCTGATTTTTGCGTAGGTTATTGATTATCTCATCCATCTGGTGAATGAATTGTACAACCATTACTCTGAATTCTTTTTCTGTCATGTTACATGCTTAAATTTCACTAATTTCCTTTCTTGGTGACTCCTCATTTTCTTTCCTCTGGGGATTGTGTCATCTCCCCATTCTGACTATCACCAGAAGGTTCAAACGTTGAGTTGCGTGGACCTGGGCCATGTGCAGTGGGAGCTTCACACCACCCGAGTGTCACTGAAGAGCTCTGACACTAAGGTGTGTGGCTGCCGTGGGTTGGTGGGAACCAGGTTCGCCAAGAGTCAGTGTTACCAGCACTCAGTGTGGACTCATGTGTGCACCTAGAATCAGGGACCCCACCTGCACCACACTGAAACAGAGACCCTGCTGGCATGTGCCAAAAATCAGAGCCCTCTAGTGTGTGCCAGGAGTAAGAGTTCCTCTGTGCTTGCACCAAGAATTGAGTATCAGAGTCTCTGTTGCTTCGTGTGGCCTTGCACTGAGAATCAGGGTCCCTGTGTGAGCATGCACCAAGAATTGGAGTCACTGGCTCTTAGTGTGAATGCACTGGGAGTCAGGGATCCCAGGCACACGCGATAAGATACAAAGTCAAGTCACTGGTGCTTATTGCTGCCTCCCACCTGGAGAATCAGGGTTCCGGTAAGCTTGGGGGACTGGGTTGCACAGTAGCACTCTGTCGGCAAGGGGGTCTGCTCCTGTGCTGCAGAAAACAGACTTCCATGTGCACTTGCCCAGAATTGAATTCAGGTGGCACTGCCGCCCCGCATGGGTTTTGGGTTTGGTCACCTGATTGCATTGCTGGGAACAGATTCCCAGTGTCTGCAGGCTCCCAGGCTCAAATTCCTGTAGTGGAGCTGATGCCCTTGCGAGGGGCGGGTCTATCAGTTACTATGGTGCTGCCCATGAGCCTGTAGGGAGGGCAATAGGCTCTGTGACTCACAGAAATCTGCGGCCAGGATGACTGGATTCTTGGTGTCTGTGGGTCTGAAGCTGTGGTCGCAGGTCTCTGTCCCCAGTGGCTGCAGGGCCCTGGCTTGTGTCTGAGACCAGACTGGGTGGTGCTGAGGCCAGGATCCTAGTCTAAATCAGCTTTGTTTCTCAAGATGGCATGGTCTCTGTGCCTGCGCTGGCTTCCCCAGAGTGTCCGCATTGGGAGCAGGGCTCTGCCGTGTAAGACTGCCTAGTTTGGCAGCCCCTTGGAAGACCTGCAGAATCTGTCCCTAGTTCAAACACATACACACCACACACGTTCACACACTCCTCTATTGCCCCCTCACTCTCTCACACTCTCTCCCTCTCCTTCCTGCTAGTCACCATCTTTTCACCATCTATATTCTTTAGATTGTTTATCGCTCTTGTATCTATATGGTGGAAATAGTATATAATGATGTACTGCTGCTTATCTTTTCTAAACTCAATGTTCAGTGACATCATATTGGCAGCTTGAAGCATGATGGTTCGAAATTTGCTATATAATGGGAGTATTAATACCATGAAAATAAGAAAACACTGCAGATTGGGGCTTTTCTTTCTGGAAAGCTGGTTGTCAAACATTTACTATGACACCAGTAGTCAGTGACATTGCTTTCTCTCACCAGGAACATTTCCCTCTCTCACCAGTGTCATTGTCCTTTTTCACTATGAACATGGGCAGCCCAAGAACATGGAACATACAGGGCCTGCAGGCTATCAAGTGTGAACTCATAGTAGCTTATGAGCTCTCACCTCCAGGTCAAGGCTTTAAAGCCTCCACCTCCCCAACAGAAAACCTCAATGGTCAGAGATGACAAAGCAATATCAGTTAGTTCATAAATATATACATGCTTCTTTCCATATGCCAGTCCCTGTTTTGGTGATGTTGATATAGATGTGAAGAAATCAGAGTAAATCTCCCACCTTCCTGGGGGTTTTCATTCTGGTTAGGTGTAGGGAAAGATAGAAAATAAATAAGAAAGAAAATATAAATAACATGATGTCATAGAACATGAAAGACAAGGTTGAAGGGGTGTGGGGCAGATACTTTAGATTGGGTGGTCAGGAAAGGCCTCTCTGATGGGGTGACATTTAAGTTAAGATCTGAATGATGACAAGGAGACTTTCATGTGACAATCCAGGAGAAATTATTTCAAGCAGAAGGAATAGCAAGCACAAAGGCCTTCAGACAGGAACGAGCCATCCTTGTGGTTAAGAGGGCAGGCTCTGGTCTCAGTCCACTTGGGATTATAATTGGCTCTGACATCCACTCTGTGACCCTGGGCAAATCGTTTAACTTCTCTGTACTTGGTTTTCTTATCTTTAACATAGGAATAATAATAGAAAGGGGGTAATAATATTAGAACAGGCATCATAAGCAGTTGTAAAGCTTAAATAAAATAATATGTTAAAGTGCTTAGCATAGTGCCTGGCACATAGTAAGTAATCAGTAAATGCCACCTATTATTACTATTATTTTTCAAATATTTGATATTTTTTAAGATCTGCTTTTTAAACCACTTTATTGATGTATCATAAACATATAACAGTTTTTTGTGTGTTGATCATATCTCAATAAAGTGTATCATAGAGTTGTACACTTGAAATCTATATAATCCCATTAACCAATGTCACTCCAATTAATTTACTTTTTTTAAAAATTTAAAGGGAATAAAGCTGTATATAGTTAATGTGCATAACTTGATGAGATTTGGAATAAGTATGCTACAATGAAAACATTATCATAATCAAAACCATAAACTTATCCATCACCTTCAAAAGCTTCCTTCTTGCCTCCTTTATATTTTTTATTTACTTAAAATATTTTCTTTTTTCTATGTTAAGGGCACTTAACATGAAATCTACACTCAGTAAAATTTAAGTATACACTAGACTAGAGTATTGTTAACTATAGGTCCTATGTTGTACGGTAGATCTACAGAACTTACTCATCTTGCATAACTAAAACTTTGTAACTTTGACCTACATCTCTCCATTTTTCCCTCCATTAGCCTATGGCAGTGGTCAGCAAACCGTGGCTCGCAAGCCACATGTGGCTCTTTGGCCCCTTGAGTGTGGCTCTTCCACAAAAACGTACCCTAATTAATTTAATAACAATGTACCTACCTATATAGTTTAAGTTTAAAAAATTTGGCTCTCAAAAGAAATTTCAATTGTTGTACTGTTGATATTTGGCTCTGTTGACTAATGAGTTTGCCGACCACTGGCCTATGGTAACCATTATACTACTCTCTGCTTCTGACAATTTTACTATTTTTCCTCATAAAAGTGAGATCATGCAGTATTTAAATTTCTGTATCTGGCTTATTTCACTTAGCATAGTGTTCTTCAGGTCCATCCATGTTAATTGCAAATGGCAGGAGTTCCCTCTTTTTCAGGTTGAATAATATTCCATTGTGTATGAACCACATTTTCTTTATCCATTCATCCATTGACAGACACGTAGTTTCCATGTCTTGGCTATCCTATCTAATAAAAGAGTAATATGCAAACTGACCATCACACCAAGACACAAGATGGCCACACCCATGTGGTCAAAGATGGCTTCCCCCATGTGGACACAAGATGGCCTGCAGGGGAGGGCAGTTGTGGGAAGTTAGGGACGACCAGGCCAGCAGAGGAGGACAGTTGGAGGTGACCAGGCCACCAGAGGAGGGCAGTTGGGGGAGACCCAGGCCTGCAGGAGAGGGCAGTTGGGGGGCACCCAGGTCTGCAGGGGAGGGAAGTTGGGGGGGACCCAGGCCTGCAGGGGAGGGAAGTTGGGAGGACCAGGCCTACAGGGGAGGGCAGTTGTGGGTGATCAGGCAATCAGGAAGGGCAGTTAGGGGGGACCAGGCCTGCAGGGGAGGGCAGTTGGGGGACCAGGCCTGTAGGGGAGGGCAGTTGTGGGCAATCAGGCAAGAAGGGAGAGCAGTTAGAGGTGACCAGGCCAGCAGGGAGGGCAGTTAGGAGAGACCAGGCCAGCAGGGAAGGGCAGTTGGGGGAGACCAGGCATGCAGGGGAGGGCAGTTGGGGGGGTCAGGCCTGCAGTGGAGGACAGTTGAGGGGGACCAGGCCTGCAGGGGAGGGCAGTTGTGGGTGGACAAGGCCTGCAGAGGAGGACAGTTGGGGGGGACCCCGGCCTACAGGGGAAGACAGTTGGGGGGGACCAGGCCAGCAGGGGAGGGTAGTTGGGAGCCAGCAGTCCTGGATTGTGAGAGGGATGTCTGACCACCTGTTTAGGTTCAGTGGAATCAGGCCTAAATGGGCAGTCGGACATCCCTCAAGGGGTCCCAGATTGGAGAGGGTGCAGGCTGGGCTGAGGGACCACCCTCCCCCCTTGCACA
Organism: Eptesicus fuscus; assembly: GCF_027574615.1. Classification (NCBI taxonomy): domain Eukaryota; kingdom Metazoa; phylum Chordata; class Mammalia; order Chiroptera; family Vespertilionidae; genus Eptesicus; species Eptesicus fuscus. The sequence goes on along the minus strand of NC_072473.1, from coordinate 81,032,888 downwards.
AATTTCGTGCACTGGGCCTCTAGTTGTTAATAATACTGCAATGAACATGGGAGTGCAGATGTCTCTTCAAGATCCTAACTTCAGTTCCTTTAGATATATACTCAGAAGTGATATTGTGGAATCAAATGGTTATTCTTTATAATATTTTGAGGAACCTCCATGTGGTTTGCCATAGTGGCTGTTCCAAATTACATTTCCAACTTATTAGTAGTATTATTGACACACTGATAGGCACTGCCTATGGAGGGGAGCAGTAACCATGGAGGTTACATTAAACTATGAATGAAAGTACCCAAAGGTTGGTGCAGCATCAACCCTTCCTATGAGACCTCAGCTTTTTCTGGTTAGAAGTCAGCAGAGTGGTCATCTCCTGCAAAACTCACTCTTTCCAATTTATAACAAAACAATACAGGTATCCAGTGCCTCATGTGCCCCCTACCTTCTGAATCACACAGAATGCTGCCCACCCTGAGAGATTTGGGGGCAGCAAGTAGAGAAACTGCCCGTATACTGAAGGCACAGCTGTTTATTCAGTCTGGACTCTAGGGCTCAGGTTACTGCTCATTTCTTATATTTCACCTTAGAATTCAAGGATAAGACACCATCTTGCTGCAGGGATTCATTTCCTTCCCTCAATGAGACCCACATTTTCTTTCTAACTTGTAAAAATGAAGAGTTCTACCTTTACCTGAGTGACAATGATCTCAACATAATCATTACCACCTGCACATGCTGATTTAGACATCACTATGAAATTGGAACTATGGGAGCCTACAATTGTTTTCATTTCCTATAGGACGACAAGTAGAAGTTGTACCTCAGCCAAAGAAAATTAGACAAAACTTTATTTGGCCTGAAAAATGTCCTGGATGTCTTTTAGCACCTAGTAGAATAAAAGAGCATAGCATTTTATGATGGCTTAGCATAGTTGTTCAAAACATGGTTTCTATAGTCAGGCTACCTTGGTTCAAATCCCAGTTCTTACAATTACTACCTGTATGTTCTTTGGGTAAGTTACTTAAGCTTTCTGTGGCTTAGATATCTAACCTAAGGGATAAGAATAAGAGAAAAGACATAATATGCCTTCAATAAATGTTAGGCATTACTGTGATGATCAACATCTTATATGACCTCTTGAATACCCTATTCTCTATCTAGATGCCAGCCTACTTTATTTTCTGATTTTATTTTAAAAACAAAGCAAAACACAACAAAGCAGAAATATGGTCTGGCAGATCCAGTACTAACTATAGTGGCATCACCCTTGTATCCACACTGCAGATTCCAAAGTCTAGAGGTGGAATTCCTGCCCCCCCTTCAACTCAACTTTATTGAGATATAATGGGGAAATAAATGTTATACATATTTAAGGTGTACCATGTGATAGCTTGATATATCTATACATTATGAAATGATTACTAAGATCAGGTTAATTCACACACCCACCACCTTTGTTTGATGTGGTAAGAACACTTAATATTTACTATCTTAGCAAATTTCAAATATGCAGTATGGTGTTATTAACTATAGTCATCATGCAGTACATTAGATCCCAGAACCTGGTCCTCTTAAAATTGGAAGTTTGCACACTTAGACTAACATCCCCTTATTTATCCCACCTGCTGGCCCTGTTAACAACCTTCTGGTGGAAACTCTCTTGTTCTGTAAGTTCTACTCTTTTAGATTCCAGAGGTGGACTTCTTGAACCAAATCCTCTCTGGCCTAGGTACCAATATTCCAGGAGTAGAATCCCCTTAGGTCACTCAAGGATGTCCATGCTGACATTGCTAATGATGGACCTTTACATAAAGGTTCTTCTAATAAGCGTACCAATAAAATAAGAAATGTATTTGGGGAAAAGTGATATTCAAAAAATAACATCTTAAGAAAAATTACTCTTCTTTGCAACATAAAATTTTGTGGTTATCAAGATTAAACACAATTAGAAGAGGTGGTTCATCAGGGGCCACAAAGAATTGATTATATAGAGACCTCATTGAGTCTCATAGTTGGCCTTAGATAGTAATGAATGCCTACTTCCTGACATTATTCCAACTGTCCAGCTGTTTGTGGCTTATGTGAAACCTTAAATACAGAGCCTAAGGGAAATCCTACAACTGATATGACACTTTCCATAATATCATGACCTCTGATATCTGTGTCCAGGTAATAGATAGGTCCAGGAAACTCAACAACTAGTTTCTTCCCCTCCTAATACCAAAATGCCATCACATTCAAGTTCATTTCCAACCTGGCTTTTCCCAAAGCCACAAAGCCATCCTTGTTATGGTGTTGAGTGTCCTAACAAAAAATGTTTTATAATATAACTTCACTCTGACCCCCATCCATAGCAGCCATCATTCATTTGCTCAATAAAGATATATTAAGTAACTATTATTCTAGACTAGAGGCCCGGTGCATGAAATTCGTGCACGGAGAGGGGTTGTCCCTCAGCCCAGCCTGTACCCTCTCCAATCTGGGACCCCTCAAGGGATGTCCGACTGCCCGTTTAGGCCCGATCCCACCACAATGTCGGACATCCCTCTCACAATCCAGGGCTGCTGGCTCCAAACTGCTTGCCTGCCTGCCTTCCTGATTGCCCCTAACCGCTTCTGCCTGCCAGCCTGATCACCCCCTAACCACTCTGCTTCCAGCCTGTTTGCCCCCAACTTCCCTCCTCTGCCGACCTAGTCACCCCTAACTTCCCTCTCCTGCAGGCTTGGTCCCTCTCAACTGCCCTCCCTTGCAGGCCAGGTGCCTCCCAACTGCCCTCTCCTGCTGGCCATCTTGTGGTGGCCATCCTGTGTCCACATGAGGGCAGGATCTTTGACCACATGGGGGCAGCTATATTGCGTGTTGCAGTGATGATCAATCTGTATATTACTCTTTTATTAGATAGGATAGAGGCCTGGTACAGGGGTGGGGGGCCAGCTGGTTTGCCCTGAAGGGTGTCCCGGATCAGGGTGGGGTTCCCTTGGGGCATGGGGCGGCCTGAGCGAGGGGCCTGTGGTGGTTTGCAGGCGGCCCACGCCCCCTGGCAACGCAAGTGGAGGCCCTGGTATCTGGAATTTATTTTCCTTCTACAATTGAAACTTTGTAGCCTGGAGCGGAGCCAAGCCTGGGGCTCCCTCCAAAGCCTGCAGCCATTTGTGTTGGGGTTATAATTGAAACTTTGTTGCCTTAAGCGGGTGGGCCTAGCCAGGGTATGCAGAAAGCTTTGCTTCCCCTGTTGCCGGCGGCAACCCTGGCCTGCTCTCTCAAGCTCCATTCTGCTGCCATTTGTTTGAATTTGTTTACCTTCTATAATTGAAACTTTGTAGCTTGAGTGGAGGCTTAGGCCTGGCAAGGGCTGGCAGAAAGCTTGGCTTCCTCTGTTACCTAGGAAACCTTGCTCTCTGTGGCTGTAGCCATCTTGGTTTGGGTTAATTTGCATACTCGCTCTGATTGGATGGTGGGCGTGGCTCGTGGGTGTGGCTTGTGGGTGTGTTGGAGGTATGGTCGATTTGCATATTTGTCTATTATTAGAGAGGATACTATGGCAATAGTATAAAAGGAACAACAAGGTTCTTGAATGAATGGATGTTAAATTCTGGGAGGGAGGAGCCAACATGTAAACAAAAGCTAAACAAATAAATCAATATGCAGATGTTTATAAATTCCACTAAGGAAACTAATAGAGTGATATGAAAAAAATAATTTGTAAGAATCAACTCTAGACAAAGTGATCAGAAAATACTTTGAGGAGGAAAGACCTGACAGATTAAAAAGAATAAGACATGCAATGAACATACAGGCAGAGGGAAGAGCAAGTGCAAGGACCCTTTGGCAGGAAAGAGCCTAGGTTTCAGAAACAAAGAAGAGGTTGAAATATAGTGAGTAGAGACTGGTATGAAATGAAGATGTAAAGGTAGGCAGAGGCTACCACCATCTTATTTATCTTACTAGCATTCCCGTTGCAGGAAAAATCCTGCAATAGGGTTTCCTGCTGCACTCTAACCGGCCCGCCTTCTCCGCCAGCCCGCCCCGCTCTCCTTCCTTCTCCCCCGGCCCCGCTTCCACTCCTCCCTTCTCCCCCCCCCCCCCAGCTTGCTTGCTTCTCCGCAGCTTTGCTTGCTTCAGCATCTCTTGGCTTCTTTCTAAGCTGTCTTGATATGCAAATTAGCCGCCATCTTTGTTGGGGTGATTTGCATACTTGTCCTGATTGGCTGGTGGGCGTGGCTTGGCTGGTGGGCATGGCTTGGGCATAGCGAAGGTGCGGTCAATTTGCATATTTGTCTATTATTAAGTAGGACAAGATCTTTTGCTTCTGTGGACTTCCCAGCTATCTGGTCCAACTTAACCCATATGTGTATCATCCACCTACAGACTGAATCAAAGAGTTTGTTTAATCAGTCAAATGCTAGAAGAATTTATCTGCAGCTATACTGCCTACCAGTCACATGACTGATATTCCTACTTCAACATGGCAGAAGTTGCTCATAACAACTGTATTCATGCTTTGAAAACACCTTTCATAGCAAGTATATATCCCTCACTGCTTATTTCACTTCTAACATCTGGGACATCTTGTAGTCAGTCTGTACCTAAGGGAGTAGCAGGATGCCTAGAAATCCCCTTGGGCACCTTCTAGTGGGTCAAAGACCAATACAAAGGATAAATTTACAGGTACTTGGCATAGGGTGGGGCAGCATTGATGGGAAGCTTGATATGGAAGACAATGTCTGCGTTGCTTCTAGGCATAATACACTATACTGTAAGCTCAGTGATCACTGCTTGGGAATTTTTGAGATATTCATAATCAACCCTGTAACTCTCTGACACACAGTGTCTTTCTGACTCCATGCCTTTGACAAGCATCAACACTGTTCTAGATGTGATCCCTGCTACATTTGACCCAATAATATCCCATCTTCCACTGTGCAATTCAGTGACCCTCCTAGATGACCTAATATGTCACAAAGAGAGAAGGTAAAGGGCTCATATTGATAATATAACTTGATCTATCTATACTGGTTCTCATGGGAGAGTAACAGCCAAGGGACTGGTCTTAGAAATCTGTGTCTCCCAAGGGCCGACGCAGCGACGCCAGACTGGCCCACCGCCATGCACCGGGTGCACCGGAGCTTCGCCGAGCCGCCGCCCGACGAGTTCTGCAGCAGCCATACTGGAGCTCTGGAAGGATGGCCAGGGGAATTGCTGAGGGGGGATTGACCGGCAGGAATTGGGATCGGGAAGACGGGGCCCCGCTGAGACCCGGGTGCGGGCGGGGTTGCGCGCCTCTGGGCTCGGGTGTGGTCACACGCCTCTGGGTATAAGTGAGGCCTCACGTCCCTGGGTCTAGGTGAGGCCACATGCCCCTGGGTCCAGGTGAGGCCGGACTCCGGGTCCGGGTGAGGCCAAGTGCCCCTGGATTCGGATGACGCTGGATCCCGTGCCCGGGCGAGGCCAAGCGCCCCTGGGTCTGGGAGAGCCCACACACCCCTGGGTCCAGGCGAGACCATGTGTCCCTGGATCCGGGTGAGGCCGCGTGCACCTAGGCCCGGGTGAGCCCAAGTGGCCCTGGGTCTGGGAGAGGCTAAGCGTCCCTGGGTCCGGGTGAGACCATGTGTCCCTGGATCTGGGTGAGGCCTTGTGCACCTAGGCCCGGGTGAGCCCAAGTGGCCCTGGGTCTGGGGGAGGCCAAGCGCCCCTGGGTCCGGGTGAGACCATGCGTCCCTGGATCCGGATGAGGCCTCGTGCACCTAGGCCCGGGTGAGCCCAAGTGGCCCTGGGTCTGGGAGAGGCCACGCGTCCCTGGGTCCGGGTGAGACCATGTGTCCCTGGATCTGGGTGAGGCCTCGTGCACCTAGGCCCGGGTGAGCCCAAGTGGCCCTGGGTCTGGGAGTGGCCAAACGTTCCTGGGTCTGGGTGAGACCGTGTGTCCCTGGATCCGGGTGAGGCCTCGTGCACCTAGGCCCGGGTGAGCCCAAGTGGCCCTGGGTCTGGGAGAGGCCACGCGTCCCTGGGTCCGGGTGAGACCATGTGTCCCTGGATCTGGGTGAGGCCTCGTGCACCTAGGCCCGGGTGTGCCCAAGTGGCCCTGGGTCTGGGAGAGGCCAAGCGTCCCTGGGTCCGGGTGAGACCAGGTGTCCCAGGATCCGGGTGAGGCCTCGTGCACCTAGGCCCGGGTGAGCCCAAGTGGCCCTGGGTCTGGGAGAGGCCAAGCGTCCCTGGGTCCGGGTGAGACCATGCGTCCCTGGATCCGGATGAGGCCTCGTGCACCTAGGCCCGGGTGAGCCCAAGTGGCCCTGGGTCTGGGAGAGGCCAAGCGTCCCTGGGTCCGGGTGAGACCATGTGTCCCTGGATCCGGATGAGGCCTCGTGCACCTAGGCCCGGGTGAGGCCACGTGCCCCTGGGTCTGGGAGAGGCTAAGCGTCCCTGGGTCCGGGTGAGACCATGTGTCCCTGGATCTGGGTGAGGCCTCGTGCACCTAGGCCCGGGTGAGCCCAAGTGGCCCTGGGTCTGGGAGTGGCCAAACGTTCCTGGGTCTGGGTGAGACCGTGTGTCCCTGGATCCGGGTGAGGCCTCGTGCACCTAGGCCCGGGTGAGCCCAAGTGGCCCTGGGTCGGGGAGAGGCCAAGCATCCCTGGGTCCGGGTGAGACCATGCATCCCTGGATCCGGGTGAGGCCTCGTGCACCTAGGCCCGGGTGAGCCCAAGTGGCCCTGGGTCTGGGAGAGGCCAAGCATCCCTGGGTCCGGGTGAGACCATGTGTCCCAGGATCCGGGTGAGGCCTCGTGCACCTAGGCCCGGGTGAGCCCAAGTGGCCCTGGGTCGGGGAGAGGCCAAGCGTCCCTGGGTCCGGGTGAGACCATGCGTCCCTGGATCCGGGTGAGGCCTCGTGCACCTAGGCCTGGGTGAGCCCAAGTGGCCCTGGGTCTGGGAGAGGCCAAGCATCCCTGGGTCCGGGTGAGACCAGGTGTCCCAGGATCCGGGTGAGGCCTCGTGCAACTAGGCCCGGGTGAGCCCAAGTGGCCCTGGGTCTGGGAGAGGCCAAGCATCCCTGGGTCCGGGTGAGACCAGGTGTCCCAGGATCCGGGTGAGGCCTCGTGCACCTAGGCCTGGGTGAGCCCACGTGGCCCTGGGTCTGGGAGAGGCCAAGCGTCCCTGGGTCCGGGTGAGACCATGTGTCCCTGGATCCGGATGAGGCCTCGTGCACCTAGGCCCGGGTGAGGCCACGTGCCCCTGGGTCTGGGAGAGGCTAAGAGTCCCTGGGTCCGGGTGAGACCATGTGTCCCTGGATCTGGGTGAGGCCTCGTGCACCTAGGCCCGGGTGAGCCCAAGTGGCCCTGGGTCTGGGAGAGGCCAAGCGTCCCTGGGTACGGGTGAAGCCAGATCCTGGGTCCGGGTGAGGCCGTGCGCCCTTGGATCCATCCGGGTGAGGCTGGGTCCCAGGCCCGGGTGAGAACACGCGCCCCTTGGGTATGGGTGAGGCCACGTGCCCCTTAGTCCGGGTGACGCCGTGTCCCTGGGTTCGGCCGAGACCAAACCAGAGGGAGTCGGACCTCCGTTACCACCATTTGTCCACTATCCAGAGCTGAGGGGTCAGTGCTGACATGTACACATAAGGAACTACTGGACATCGAAATTGGGTCTCAAAAGAACTGTTGGTCCAGGGGGAAGCTCGCTACAGATTGATTCATTTGCCTGTCAGCATAAATATTATTGCTCGTCTCACATTCAGTTCTTATTAGTATATATCTAGTGACATATGATCTCGTTCATCTAGAGGAAATGATGAACAACATAGACTGAGGAACAAGAACAGAACCAGAAGCAAGGAGGCATCGATCGGACTATCGGGCCTCAGAGGGAGGATAGGGGAGGGTAGGGGGAGGGTGGGGGAGGGGGAGAGTTCAACCAAAGGACCTGTATGCATGCATATAAGCCTATCCAACGGTTAAGTTCAACAGGGGATTGGGGCATGCGTGGGGAGAGGGGTGGGATGGGAATGGGGGGATGAGGACAAATATGTGACACCTTAATCAATAAAGAAATTAAAAAAAAAAAAAAAATCTGTGTCTCACCTCTAGTCACCAGCAGGCCAGAACCCTTAATGAAATACAAGAAAATCCAGCAATCCACCACTTGTCAGGAGTCAGGAAGCAAATAGTGCCTACCACCTACTCCGTTGTTGTCCATTGTAAAGCTTCCAGAAGAACCAGGATGGTGGTCACTAGACCTGAATGAAAAGCCACAGAAGTCACCTGGATTCTGGATTCTAGACCTCCTTCCCTTAGACCACCCCCACTACTGGGGACATAATCTGTCTTGCTTATCTCATCCCCCCATCTCCATAAAATTAATACATTGACTACCCCTTTTGGTTTAGAACCATGTGGATTAGAAACTTGACTTTGGACTATCTTACTGGCTCTGATCTGGAATTCCCTTAGGACCGTGGTTGGCAAACTGCGGCTTGAGAGCCACTTGTGGCTCTTTGGCCCCTTGAGTGTGGCTCTTCCACAAAATACCACAGGCAAGTCTATTTTGAAGAAGTGGCATTAGAAGAAGTTTAAGTTTAAAAAATTTGGCTCTCAAAAGAAATTTCAATCGTTGTACTGTTGATATTTGGCCCTGTTGACTAATGAGTTTGCCGACCACTGCCTTAGGACAATGCTTCAAATAACTTATCCTGGACTCCATTCAGTGCAATAATAACAATGAGATAAAATAAAAGTAGTAGGAGAAAAAGAGTAGTTCACATTTATTGAACTATTACTAAGAATCAAGTATTATGCTAAACATTATATGTTCATTATCTCATTTAATTCTTGAAGAAAAACTCTATGAAATACTGTCGTTAGCCCCATTTTATAGATGAGAACTGTGAGGCTCACGATGATTAAGTGATTTGCCAAGATCATACTGGTAGACAGAGACACACAGAGCTAACATTCCAATCCAGATTAATTTGACTCCAAAACCCCTGCTTTTAACCATATTCTGTTCCTACTACATACCCTGTAAGGCCTATAGCAAAGGAGGGGAATCAGACATACCCACAGTCACATTTAATACTGAAGCTCTTCTAAATGTGCCCAACATGATCATTCCCAAAGCCATGGGTACTGAATACAAGGCTGCTACTGAGTGAATGAAGGAAAATTCTATCAGCTTTGCCTTCCTCCCATTTCTGAAAACCTCCTGTCTTGTAATCTTTTCTGGCTACCTTTGTGTCTTAGGTTCTAGCTTTCACCCAGTCATATTTGTGTTTAGTGACTTTATAGCACTAGAGATTTCCACTTTCAGTTACAGGCTATAGGCTAAACCTCCTAAAAACGCACACGGGAGAATCATTATTGCCCAAGGATCTAGCTTAGGCATATGAGATGACTCTCACACATGCTCAAGGGTATTATAATCTTCCCTGTAGAAACCACTGGAACCAGGGACCTTGTGTGGCTTTCAGCTGGCTGGCACCCATTGAGGCTGAGGGGTTATGGTTGTAGTGTATGGCTGCCACATCTACCATCTGTAAATTAGTAACATTTTCCTCCAACTGCCTTTGAGGGTATAACAATGACAGATACCTGCTATGGTCAAACCTCTAAATCACAAGATGACCCATATCAAGGAGAATGTGGGGGAGCACATCAAAATACATTTTTCAGGGCCAATTTTTATCAAATATGGTTACATTCTTTATAGAACACAAGTTATATCAAGTTACTACTCTGCTTAAATTTTTCAGTAGTTCACCCTTCCTTACATGAAAATGTCCAAATAAGTCAACACAGCTCCAAGGCCGTCTACGATGGTAGCTTTCAAATGTTATTCAGGATCAACAATAAAAATGGCATTTTATCCATCTACTTTTATCCTTGGCCCTTCATGTTTTTGGTGCTGGAAGCCCACAACCTTTAGCCACTTTCTCAAAAACCAAGTTCTTCCCTTTATTTTGTCTACCCTTCTCCTAGGCTCTGTCCCATCTGTCCATCCTAGGCCTAGAGGAACCCAGGAAGTATTTTGACTATGAAAGTAGACCTGCCTCTGGAGCCCAGGTGTCTATCAAGTACCCATATCCTCTTTAATCCAAAGACCTAGGCTTTCTGTAAGTACCTGGGAAACTGGTACTGTACAGCTGGATAGTTAAGCACAGAAGTTTTGGGGTCAATTAGATCAGAGTTTGAATCCTGGACCTGCCTCTCATTAGCTGTGTGAATTCATATAAATCACTCAGGGTCTTATTGGTTATCTAGCTTGTTTCCTTATTGTTTAAAGAGTGTAGGCTCCGCAGTCACACAAACCTGGGTTCAGATTCCAGCTCTTCAACTTATTACCTGTAGTGCAGTTTGTTTTGGCAAACTATTTAACTTCTGAATCCTTCTCTTTACCTAGGAAATCAAGGTAATAATTGAGTTGTTGGGAGGATTTAATAATACATAGAAAGGTGCTTAGCACATAATAAACACTCAATAAATGCTAGCTATTAGTATAATTGTAATAATCACTATTATTATCATTACTATTGTTGTTGTTGTTATTATTATTATTATTATTATGTGTTCAGGGAGTCATCAAGCCCTCCAACTCCACCAAAGGAAGGCTGTATATTCTCTCTTTTAATTTTTTTTTTTATCGTGGTAAAATGCACATAACAAAAATTTACCATATTAACCATTTGAAAGTGTATAAATCAATGGCATTAAGTACATTCACACTATTATGCAATTATCACCATTATCTTGTTTCGAAGATTTTCATCACCCCAAATAGAAACTTTATACCCATTAAGCAATCACTCCATATTCCCCCCTCCCTCACTTCCTGGCTAACACTAATTTGTTTTATGTTCGTATAAATTTGCTTATTCTGGATATTTTAGGTAAATGGAGTCACAAAATATGTGGCCACTTATGACTAGCTTCTTTCACTTAGGATAATGTTTTGAAGGTTCATCCAAGTAGCATAGATTAATTTTTAAAACAATAATATTCCATTGTATGTATATACCAAAATCTGTGTATCTATTAATCTGTTGATAGACATTTGAGTTTTTTCCTCCTTTTGGCTATTGTAAATAGTGCTGTTATGACCATTTGTGTACAAATGTTTGTTGAAGTACATATTTTCAATTCTTTTGAGAGTGGAGTTGCTGGGTCATATAACAATTCCATGTTTAATTCATTGAGGAACCAGCAAACTGTTTTCCACATTTTCCGCACCATTTTACATTCCCACCAGCAGTGAAGGGGAATTTCAATTTTTCTATATCCTCAACAACACTTTTTATTTTTCATTGTTTTGATTATAGCCACCTAGTGGGTTTATAAGTGATATCTCATTGTGATTTTGATTTGCACCACCCTAGTAATTAATGTTATTGAGCATTTTTTTCAGGTATTTGTTGGCTATTTGTTTATTTTCTTTGGAGAAATGTTTATTCAAAACCTTTGCCCATCTTTTATTTTAATTGGGCTGTTTGTGGATTTTTTCTTTTGAGTTGCAAAAGTTCTTTATATGTTCTGGATAGAAGACCTTATCAGATGTAACTTATGATTTACAAATACTTTTTTCTCATTCTGTAGGTACCTTTTCACTCCATTGATATTTTATTCTGTATACAAATTTTAAATTTTGATGAAGTCCAGTTTATATATTTTTTCCTTTCAGTGCTTGTGCTTTTGGTTTAATATCTAAGAAATAGTGCCAAATCCAAGAACATGAATGTTTATCCCTGTTTTCTCCTGAGAGTTTTATAGTTGTAGCTAATATTTAGGTCCTTGATACATTTTGAATTAATGCTTGTATATGGTATGAGGTTAGGATCTATTTTATTATTTTGCATGTGAATATCCAGTTGTTTAAGCACCATATATTGAAGATACTTATCTTCTGCCATGGAATGATTGTGGCATGTATATCAAAATATCAATTGACCATAGAGTTATCAGTTTATTTGTGGACTCTCAAATCTATTGCATTGATCTTTATGTCTATGCTTATGCCAGTACCACACTGATTTGATTACTGTAACTTTATAATAAGTTTTGAAATCAAGACATGTAAGTACTCCAACTTTATTCTTATTTTTTAAGATTTTTAATTTTTTTACTTTTTTGGTATCTGGGTCCCCCTAAAATTCCATATGAATTAGAGGATTGGCTGTTCCATTTCTAAAAAAAAAAAAAAAGATTGTTGGGATTTTGATAAGATCTCTATATCACTTTTCAGAAGTATTACCATCTTAACAATATTAGGTCTTCCAATACATGAACACATGATGTCTTTCCATTTGTTTAGGTCTTTAATTTCTTTAAGCAGTGTTTTATAGTTTTCAGTGTGCAAATCTCATCCTTACTTATCTAAATTTATGCCTTAGTATTTTATCTTTTCTGATGTTATTGTAAATGGAATTATTTTCTTAATTTCCTTTTTATACATTTTTAACAATATGTCTTTATTTATTTTAGACAGAGAAAGGGAGAGGGATAGAAATATAGAAACATTGATGAGAGATAAATATCAAATTGGCTGCCTCCTGCACGCTCCCCACTGGGGATCAAGCCCACAAACCCAGCATGTACCCTGACCAGGAATCGAACTGTTGACTTGGTTCATGGGTCAAGACATGTAAGTACTCCAACTTTATTCTTCTTTTTTAAGATTAAAAAATATATGAAAACATATTGTAAAAAACATTAAAAATATATTAAAAGCACTGAATTCTAATTCACGAGCTAAGATTTATTCAGCCATGATGTTGGGGGTCAAGTGACATATGTTAGCCTTATTGGACTTGTAGTCATCTAATACAATGCAGTCATTTATTGAAATTTCTTGGATATTAGCAAAAGTTCAATCCTTACTTCTCCAACATGAATGCATAGATTAAACAGATTCATAAAAAAAAAAAAGAGGAGTTTGTCTGTATCCTGAGCTTTTGTATCCACCCCCATTATGCTTCCACTTTTATCATTACCTGACACTAAACAGACAAAAGCCTTTCACATTGCAGTGAGAGCCATCTTTTCTTAGAAGGACTTACTGACCTCCAGCCCTACACTTATTTCTCTGGGAAGCTTGTTCTGGAGTCAGAGTTGTTTGACCATCAAGGCCACCTGATATTGGTGTGCTCTCAAACCATTGCAGCCTGCAGCATAAGATATGGAGTCATAATATCACCCTGTACCAGATAAGTCATTCTAAAGTCATTCTAAGTTTTTAAGCCCATGCATGTGATTATGAGTTGTAACTCCAAGTTTTTCCTGATTTGAGGAAGTTCTGCTCCATTTTGACTAGTTTATGGCCTAATCCCAGCAGACTGACAATCACATGTAGCATATCAATAAGATTTTAGAGCAGAATTTCTCAACTGAGGCACTATTTATATTTGGGCCAGAAAATTGTTATGGGAGCCTATCCTTGGCATTGTATGATGTATTCTAGTATCCCTAGCCTATACCCACTAAACCTCCCTCCCCAACTCACCCCATTTATTTCAACAACAAAAATTGCTCCAAATATTCCAAAATGTTCCCCAGGGAACAAGTTTCCCACTTGTTGAGACCCACTGTATTAGAGGAATACCTCTTCAGCTTTACCATCTACCAAAATGACTGATTATTTTTCCTAGTAACCACAGTTTTTACTGATACTAGCCCATACTCATTGGAGCCAGATGATTCTTGTAGGAACCAGGGGTTGTTCCAAAAATACCTCTGCCTTTAAAGCATTGGTAGGAAAAGAATGCAAGCTGATACCAAAGCACAAGGAAATACATCTTTTTTTTGTTGTTGTTGTTGTTAATCCTTATCCGAGGATTTTTCCTCCATTGATTTTTAGAGAGAGTGAAAGGGAGGGGGAAAGACAGAAAGAGAAACATCAGTAGAAACATCCAGTAGGAGTGCAGGGATCGAGCCTGCAAATGAGGTACCATAATAGAACCCACAACCCTTCAGTTCATAGGCCAATACTGTAACCACTGAGCAAAACCAGGTAGGGCAAGGAAAGGCATCTTTTTAAAAAAATATATTTTATTGATTTTTTACAGAGAGGAAGGGAGAGGGATAGAAAGCTAGAAACATCGATGAGAGAGAAACATCGACCAGCTGCCTCCTGCACATCCCCCACTGGGGATGTGCTCGCAACCAATGTACATGCCCTTGACCGGAAGCGAACCTGGGACCTTTCAGTCCGCAGACCGACGCTCTATCCACTGAGCCAAACCGGATTTGGCTGGAAAGGCATCTTAATGGACCACACCATATGGTCCTCTTCCAGCAACTGCTCTCTACTACCCATTTATTCTAGAATCTGGATGGTTAGTATTTGTGACTGAAGTGAAAGTGGTTGTCAACTCCAAGTTCTTCCAGCTCCATCAGACCTCCTCTATGCCTATCCAACCAGTCTTGTTTTGATGCTAGAATCCCAGTAAGGGGTCAACAACCTATGTTGAGAAATGAAAGTTTATTATGCAAGGGGTAGTAGGTTCAAGGAAAGTTCAAGGGGTAGTAGGTTCAAGGAAAGTTCTACGAATTGGCACCCAGGAAGTGATAAAGTCTCCAGAAGCAATCAAAGTACTTGAATGATGCCCTTGGAGTTATGCAGTACACAGTTATGCCCTAACAGTTTGCTGAGGCACATTCTAATCTCTGGATTCTCCCAGATACTTTAGAACCTCTACCAAGCAAAATCTGAAGGAACAATGTTCATTCCACCAGGATGGAAGCCTGTAATGAGTAGTGTTCTTTACACATCAGTCCCTTTAACTGCTCCCAGCATGACTGTGTCAAAGACCCTGGTAAGTATCCAAATGTGAGTCAATTCTTCCAGGCTTTATGTTGCTTTTCACCTGCTTCAAATCTCACAAAATGGTTTCTCCTGGCCCTATCTACACCTCCCAGCCTCCACTCTTTCTCTTTGACTGTGCTACTCCTGCCACAATAGTCTCCTTTCTGTCCTTCATCATGCCAAGCACTGTGGGAGCCCCTTTCACGTCCCGCGTGTTTCAGGGTTCCTGTTCAGGGTCCGGTTTCTGGAGAAGGCCGCAAATAAAATGAAAAGAGACTGGAAAAGAGTTAATTTGGGAAAATGGGGGGCCAGGCAGGCAGGAGTCCACCTCTAGGGGGAGGACTACCAATGCTCTGGCCTTTGCCATCCCTTTTATTGAAGTTCTGAGATACACCCATATCCTTTAGGCAGGAAATTCCAATAACAGACAATCAGCAAGAATTTACATATGATTAACAGGTGAAAGTTGCTTTAACTACCAATGTCTCAACTAAACAATGAGTGAATAGCTCTGACCATTCAGAGCAATTAAGGTTGACCAGCCTTCCGGATTCCCTTTTCACATTTCTCTGTTAGTGACAATGTTTGGTTTCTGGCAAAGCACCTTTCTTGATTCCAGACCTTTGCACTTGCTGTCCTCTGCCAGAGATGCTTTTTCCCCACACACTTCACTTCCAGCTCCTATTCATCCTTAAGATTATTTAAAGATTACTTCCTCACAGCTTAAATTACTATTCCCTCCTGTATCCCAACCCACTCTTCACTCTCATAGCACCCTATACTTTCTCCTGTAGCACTTAGCACAATAATTTAGGTGTTTGTTTGTTTGCTTATTATCTCTTTTACTAGACTGAACTTCATGAACGAAGGGATGATATTGATGTTTGTTCACCTTAATATTGTGTCCTCAGTGCTTAGCACAGTGCCAGTCTCATGATATACTCTCCAAGAATATTTTTCAAATAAATGAATAAACACAATTTCAAATGTCATCCATATGAGACATAGATTAAACTGCCTTGAACATTTACTTTTGAAAAGATCAGCTGTCAATCTGTACTTAATTGGATTCCAACACTCTTTCCATGGCTAATTTGATCTAAGATTTTTTTTTTATGAAACGCAAATTGGATTATGTCATTACCTTGCTTAAAACCTTTTCATAGCTTGCAATGGCCTATAGAAAAATATCCAAACATGTTAGCAGGATTGACAAGGCCCTCAGTGACAGTGGATTTCAAACATTTATGACTGTGACCCATAGTACAAAATACATTTTACACTGCAACCCAGTACCCAAATACATAAATATTTATATAAATAACCTAAAATTTTCATGTAAAAATTGTTACCTTTATAACAGGAAATGCATTATATTTTAATCCTATTATACCATGTAATAAAATGTTGGTCATGACAACAAATTGAGTTCACAACATAATAATCAATTACAAGCTGTAGTTTGAAAAACACTTCTGTGTGATTTGACCTCCATTTTCAGCCCTCCAAACCATGTTGGACCTCATGGACCAAGTTATCTCACTTTTCTTCACATTGCTCCCCCAACCTATAGGACACTTACTTGTTTTCAAGACTCATTTCAAGATTCAATGAAGCTGCCAGGCAATACAAAAGAGAAGTGATCACTCCCTCTTCTAGGTCTGCTTCACCCTAATCTTCAGCACCTTATATCAGCATCTTCTGTCAGAGTCCTTTAACAAAATGTGGCATATGTTTTTACTTATCTAGTCCTCTTCAGCACCAGTTTGGCAAAGTAAGAGTTTAAGTGCACCAAATAATGGAAGATTCTTGGTCATTTCTTATCTAGCAAAGACATTAAGTCATCCTGGGAATAATTAGGTACCCTTATTCTGATTTCCATTTTTCAATCCTCATTACTCTGTTAATGAACCACTTGTGAAAAGGATTAATTTAGTTTGGGTTCCAGTGGAAGGAATTAATAAATTTCCATGCATTACTAGAGTGGAGTGTGAGTGCCTATACAGTTTCTTCCACATTATACGTTTACCATTGGGCCTAGTATTTTCCCCCAGATGGTTAAGGGCTGGAGAGACAATGTGACAGACACAGATAGTGGTATATTATATGTCTGGGTTATGCATCATAGTTGGATCAAGTTTGCCAGGTTAGTACTACTCTGACATTTGACATTATTTATTGGTTTTGGTTCCATACTTGGCCTTTGCAATTGAAGTCTGTACTTGGTTTCCTTTGCTTGAATTTCTGTTGCACTACATAGATGTGAACCTTCTACTTTGGCTCTTTATATTTCTGGCTATCTCAGGGTGACATAAGGAAGTAACTTTTGTTCCTCATAACTCTAGCCCCAACATTGGCTCACTTGGCTAATACTCCTAGGCTGGGATTACCCCAGGCCCCTGAGACAGTAAGTCCACAGAGGTAAAAATTGCTAAGACTGAGCCCATCCTATAAAAGCATATAGAACATATTAAACTGCTAGAACTATCCTTAACCTTTTGCACTCAGATTTCGAGTGTGACTAGACACAGTTAGCATTAGAATAAAGGAATCGAGAAAAAAGCAAGCGAGTGCAAAGTGTTAACCCAGCATCTCTGCTTTTGGTAACTGGTCTTTCCTAGATGGTGTTGCAGAAGACCAAGAAGACCAAGGACACTTCTGAGGAAGTAGGAGGGACACTGTTTAATAATGCCAGCGGATTCAGGGAACAGTCTTCCAAATCTGAGTGAAGGAACACGCATGGGACCCTCCCTTATATCTCCCTCCCTGTGCTCTTTGTCCCACAAGCATGGATTATGCTTCTGGTCCTTTTCTCGGGCCTTGCAAGAAGGCCCCCAGGTGTTGGGGGTCTCCAGACCATATCTGGTGGTTTGGTCTGGTGTCAGAATTAGGAGCCCTCCCGCTGGGCAGTGTACTGTCCACAGTTCAATGGCCTCTGTAACTGGTTCTGCAAGACCAGTATCTGGGAAAGAGGTAGTGACTTAATTATAGGTTATCAGGAATGTACACTGAGCTTACTGGCTTGGATTCAGATCACTAGCCCCAAATATCAGGGTTACATTGGAATTAGCCCTTTTAGCCTCCTCAATGGAAGTTCTTACACTCATGGGTCTTAGGCTTCCAGACCTTCAGCTGTCAACTTTCTGTTGTGAACTGTATATACAAGTCATCCAAGGTGGTCACAGAGTCTACCTAGCCAGGCAGAAATTCAGTTCCCCCAGAAACCGCTTTGGAACAAGGGTGGTGAGCTCCCACAGCACTTTTCTCTATCTGGAGATAAGATATACTCATCCTTCCTAAGGTAGTATAGCATCCAGGCAACCACAGACCTATGCTCTCAGAATATTTGAAGTAAACCTATGGATTAGACTCTTTACCTCCTGTCTGTAGATCTTAGTACATTTCATAAGGAGAGAGAGAGAGCGGGAGAGAGAGAGAGAATATAAAGTTGAGGAAAGGTTGGGATACTTAGAATATCAAAGCAATATTAATAATGGAACACAACAATTTTTTGCTCAGCTCCTCAAAGGGAGCACATGATCTCATCTAAATCAGGCAGGAAACAAATAAAAGGCAGAATTTCAGACTTCCTTAGGGTTAATTAAATGATTTGATGATTTCCTTTGGAATATGCAATGCCTCAGATATATCCACCCTTATGAATGGCAATATTCATGAGATTGAAACTAATTGGTTTCTTCAAGAACTTACTGATAGAATCCCAAGATTTGCTGTCCCATGAGACCCTGGTTCAGCTGATCAAGGGCCCAACCCCCCACCACCACTCACCCCTGGGTTCCTGTTCACCATTGGGCTATCAGAGCCTGTGGGCCAGGGGGAGGGACCAAAAGATCAGCCATTCCACCCACTCCCCCACTGCCACTCACCCTGGTTCCCTGTCCACCATCGGGCAATTGAAGCCTGATGGCCGGTGCGGGGGGAGAGATTAAGAGGTCAGCTGTTCCTTCCTGCTCACTGGCCTCACCCCTGCCATGGGTTGCCCTCTGTGCGTGGGGCAACCAGCAGGGTGGGGGCCTAGGCCTGGTGCAACCCACATGCCCTGCCACCTACCCCTGGGTTCCCATTTGCCATTGGGTGATGGGACCCTGCTGGCTGGGGATAGAGACCGAGAGGTGGTCAGTGCACCTCATGGTAACTGGTTGAGCAGTCATTCTGGTTGTTCTGCCATTATCGTCACTGGGCTTTTATTATATAGGATTTCTATACTGTTGACACTCAAATTTATATTTGGAGCCTAGACCTTTCCTGGAGATTCATATCTTCAACTGCCTCTTTGACCCTTTACTTAGATGGCTAATAAGCATCTCAAACTTAGCATGTATTGTAGATTTGTATACCTGGAACCTAATAATTTTAATAACCAGCACATGAAATCATGTGGGTAGGGTCCCTAGGGCCTAGCATCCTGTGATCAGGGCCAACGCTGCCTCTGCCACTGGACTGTCACAACCTCATGGTTCATGGGTTGTGAACCATGAGGCTGCTGCCACCACCACTGCTACTGTCACTGCCACTGCCACTGCAGCTAGGGCTTGAGGTACTGACAGAAGCTCAGGGTGCACCTACCCTCCCTGGCATGAGCGGCCCCAAGTGGGCAGCATGTTCCATCAATGGCCAGCCAGGCACACGTGCATGGAGGTGAAATTACCAGTGCCTGATTTCCCACAGGCCTGAGCCCCCAAGCATCTGGGAATGAGCTGGTGATCCACATGGCCTGACAGCCAGTATGGTCCTCCCACCACCCACCCTGATTCCCCTGTTAACCATCACTGATACATCAGAGCCTGTGGGCTGGGGGCAGGGATCAAGAGGTCAGCCATTCAGCTTGCTTGCCAGTCCCCAATCCCGCCCACCCTGCTCGCAGGCCGGGGGTGAGGAGAGGACCATCTCATGGTGACCGGTCATTTGGTCATCATGGTCATCACAGTCATTGGCTTTATATATATATAGATGTCACCCCCAATAAATTCAATAAAAAATAGAACTCCACGTCTGTCCCCAAAATACTGATACTCTCATATATATCCCATCATCTACTAATGGCAACTTCACCATTCAAGTTGCTCAAGTAAAAAAAAATACAAGCACAAAAAACTTGACTCATCTTTGACTCCTCTTTTTCTCCTCACATTCAGCATGCCAGCAAACCCTGTGTACTTTCCCTTAAAAATATATCCACAATCCAACTACTTTCACCACCTCTAATGTTTTCACCATGATTTAAGCCTCTATCATAAAAAAAAAAATAACTTTAGCTAAGCCGGTGTGGCCCAATGGTTGAGCATCAACCCATGAACCATGAGGTCATGGTTTGATTCCTGGTCAGGGAAGATGCCTAGGTTGCTGGCTCAGTCCACAGTAGGGGGCATGGAGGAGGCAGCTGAAGGATAATTCTCTCTCATCATTGATGTTTCTATCTGTGGGGGTCAGATGCGGTGGAGGCCAGATATGGCGAGGATCTCCCTTTTCTGCATCCAGCATGGAAAGAGAGATGAATGAACCGGTTCTAAGTGGAGCCGGCCAGGGATTGAGAAATAATAGAAAGAAAGAAAGAAAGATGCAGAAATAGATTTATAAAGCTGGGAGCCAGGTGGGACGCCATTCTCTCTGACAGAGAGGCAGCGACGATGACCCTGAGCCACGCAGCACATTTATTTTATAACCCCAAATACCAGGAAGTATCACCAAAAACTTAGGATCAAAGGAGCATATTTGCATTCTTGAGTAGGCCAGAGCATTCTTAGTGCTTGACTGGATTTACATATCTAGACCCGCCCCTGCCGACACCTGGGCTGATATGAAGGCCAAGCTGACAACACTGTCTGTCATCTTGGGGAAATGTGTATCCAAAACGCGGCTCTGTCAGTCGTCTCGGACTCAGCTGACAACAATTTAAAGAAATGCCCATGTGCCTTCCCAGGCAGCCCTCTACACTATCTCTCCCACTCTTTTCCTCTCTGAAATCAATTTAATAAGGCTTTATTAGAGAGATTTAAATGGCAGCAGAGTAAGTGGATGCTACACAGACATGCTTCCAAGAACAAACTAGAATTACAACTGAAATACAGAAACATTTCCTGAATAATCAACAGAAGGATTGCAATAGAGAAACCTGATACCTGAGGACCAAAAGTGGAGACCACATAGAGACTGGTAGGAGGGGCAGAGGTGCAAAATGACTGGCCGGGTGCCCACAGACAGCAACTGAAGTTCTGAAGAGATATCTCAGCTGTGGGGGAGTGCCACTGAGAACTCTGGGATCTAATCTCTAGGCTGAGCCCCAAAGCAGAGACCACCAGAATTGAGAAGGGTACCCACATAGCATATGGCTGTGAAAAGCAGCAGGGTTGCTGTCTGCCTGGGAGTGAAGGCTGAAAATTCAGGCACCCTCTTAAAGGGCCAATGTACAAAATGCCTTGTGGAGCCACCCACCTAGTGCTGCAGCAGAGGGAGAGTACAGTGGTCTGGAGCTATGTGAGCAGAAGCCAGGATTGGGGATTGGGGGTTAAAGCTCAGAAGGCAGACACTGCCAGTTTCTTATGATGAGTCATTTCCTCACACAGCACAGAACATCTTTCCCACACATACATTTGCCTTGCCTTGGGGAGAAGACAGTTGACCCACCCTATTGGAAAACACCTTGCTCTGAGGCCACTTAAGAGACTAAAAAATAACCATTAAACTCCAGGCTGAAGCAACTGCCACACCTGTTGAAAAAAACTCACCACAACTGAGGACTATTGCCTGGGGGCAATTCAATTCAGAATACTATCAATTTGTAGGCAGAGGTGGTCTCCAGAGGCTTTAAGTCATTGCCTGATCTAATTAGTTAGAAACAGCATTTGACAATGTCCTGCACTAGAGATTGAAAGGCATGGTGGATCTACCTAATACATAGTCACAAACCCAAACAGACAGCCAAAATGAAGAGACAAAGAAACAACCCCCAAATGAAAGAACAAGAGAATTTTCCAGAAGAAGAGATAAATGAAGAAGAGATAAGAAATTTATCTGAAACAGAGTTCAGAATAATGATAGCAAAGATGTTCAACAGCATGAAAAAAGATACAATAACTATGAAAAAAGAACAGTTGGAAATAAAGAATGACAAAACACAAATAAAGAACACATTGGAAGGAATACACAGCAGATTAGGGGAAGCTGAGAATCAATTCAGTGAATTAGAAGACAGGGTTGAAAAAAATCACTCAGAGAATCAAAAAGAAAATAAAACAATTAAAAACTAGGAGAACAGCTTAAAGGAGCTGTGGGACAATGTGAAATGTAACAATATTAGAATATCAGGTGTGCCAGAGAAGGCAGAAAGGGATAAAGGGATAGAAAATGTGTTTCAAGAAATGATGGCAGAAACATTTCCTAATCTGGTAAAGAAAAAAGTCACACATGGCGTTCAAGAGGCACATAGAATGCCAAGCAAGAAGAACCCAAACAGGCCCATATCCAGGACACATCATAATTAAAATGCCAAAAATTAAACACAAAGAGAGAATCTTAAAGGCAGCAAAAAAAAAAAAAAAAAAAAAAGCTTACCTACAAAGGAACTCCCATAAGGCTGACTCCTGATTTCTCATCAGAAACTCTACAGGCCAGAAGAGAATGGCATGCAGTATTCAAGGTAATGAAAATCAAGAAACTGAGACCAAGATTACTATATCCAGCAAGGCTATCATAAGAAATGCAAGGTCAAATAAAGAGCTTGCCAGACCAAAAAAAAAAAAAAAAAAAAAAGGCTAAAGGAGTATATCACCACCAAGCCAGAATTACAAGAAATGCTAAATGGATGCTGTAATGAGAGGAAGAAACAGAGAAAGAAACTTAATCACACAGAATTAAAATGGCAATAAATAAGTACCTATCAATAATACCCGTAAATGTAAATGAATAAAATTCTCCAATCAAAGACATAGAGTAGGTGCAACTTCTGGATTGCATCTTTAGAAAAGAAAAAGTAGCTTGTTCTCTTCACATCCCCCCTTCCTGCTGATTGAGAAGTGGCCTAGACACAGAGATGTAAGCCACACTTTGAGGATGGCAGAGACACCCTAAAAGCCCTGGGCTGCTCACCTCCTCCCGCTTCATGAGAAAGAAATGACCTTAATAGCAAAGTATTAAAATAAACTAAGTAAGGAGTCAGAAGATGGCTGCCGATGGGAAAGCAGGCTGCAAGATAGTGTGTGAGTGAGAGAACGAAAAGTAGAGTGTGTGGACATACAGGGAGTGTCTATTTGTGAGTGAGGGACAGCTATATTCCAAGGGACTGTTGGGGACTGCTGGATCAGGCTCCCCTGACCAGGCAGACTCCACTGCTGCTGAAATCTCTCCCAGAGTGACCGGCTCTGCTGTAGAGATCATGCTATCTTGAAGAGGAGAGTGGCTGTGATTGGAAGCCTAGCCATACCTTCAACCGGGAATAATTGGATACCTGCCTGGACCCTACACCAAAACACCCAGGGACACCTGCGAACCCATGAACACTGGGTCTCAAGCATTGCGAATACACGGACTCGGAGGAGCTCTGCATCTTCTCACGGAAAGATCATATTTTGCCCAGAAAAAGGTGAGGTCTGCGATCCAGGCTAGAGGGAGAAACGCATTGCAGCAGGATATAAAGGTACGCAAGAAGTCTGTACCCTACAAAATGTGCGGCCCTTGGCCAGCATAGTCTGCAAATGTGGAAGGGGGTCCACAGGACTGCTGGCAGAAAAGAACTCTAGAAAGCAACCTATAGCTGGGCTGGGCACAAAAAGGAAGCCTGAAGTTTTACCAGTATACTGGCTGCACTGTGCCAGGGAAAAAAGATTTGTGCAGAGACATGGATTGGCACGCAGTGCTTGGGTGAAAAAGTTGTGAGTTTGCACACTTACTCTGGCTCTTTTTTTCTCTTTAAATCATTGCTTTTGAATATTAAGCCCAGAACATAGGATCTCCAAATCAAAAACACTCTCAGAGACTGCAGGGGAAAGTTGTTTTTGTGGAACCTGGGGATCAGAGTGGGGAGAAATGATCAGAGAACCAGCTCTGGGGCAGTCCATTTCCCCAAAGCAGTATTAAGTGTGGCAAGGAAAACAAAATCTAAATGCTGGGTAGAGAGGACTTATAGCCCCGAATGTCAATACAGAAACACTGCTACTCAGGGGTTGGATCACAAATTGGTTCTTGTGTAAATACAACTAAAGGCAGTCTGAGAAACAGAAATACTGCCTGCTTGAAAACAGAAATACTCCCTGCTTGAAAACATAGGAGCTGTGGAACGAAGGGAACTTCAATACTGTCCTGACTACTTGATAGGAAACAGGTGTGCCAAACAGAACAGTAGAGGAAGTGAGTGACCTTCACTACTGCACATTTTTATTTTTTATCTTTTACTTAACCAACTAATTGTTTTTCTCATTTGATTTTAACTTTTTAATTATTATATTTTTAATCAGTATTACTACTATTACTTTACCTTTTTTAAAGTTTCATTTTATTTTCTCTTTATTTTATTTTATTTTATTTTGGGATTAATGTTCTACATTCTATTTACATTTTTTCTTTAGCATCATTTTATTCTATCTCAACTTTACCTTTATGCCAACACTCTTGTCCTCACTTTTCCCCTTTTTTTGTCCTGTTTCTCTTACCCGATTCCTACTTTAGATTTTTTCTATTCCTTACTTTTACTCCCTTTTAAAAAATCATCCTTCTTATATATCTATTTTATGATCCCCTGCTCCAAGTCCATACACACTTCTCTCTTCACTTTCTTCACTATCCAATTTTTTTCTCTCTTCCCCCTTTTTTTTGTTTGTTGTTGTTTTTTTGTTTTGTTTTGTTTTAGGTTTTATTTTGTTTGGTTTTGCCCTTCTTTCTCTCTGTCCTATTGTTGTTGTTTGTTTGATAGTTGATTAGATTGTTTTTTTGTGTGTGATTATTTCTCTCACTTTGTTTTGCTTCTGTTATTCCTCTTCTCACTTGGTATTAGTTGTTGTTTGCAGTTTTCATTCATCTCTGGGTGTTATTCGTTTGCATTTTATAGGATTAGTTGTTTTTCTATTGAATTTTCTATCCGTATAGTTTTCTCCCCTTCTTTTTTATTCACTTTCTTTTCTCTCTTACTTTTTTTCATTTCCTCAATATCATTTTTGCACTCTCTTTTTTTTTCCAATTTTTATCCCCTAATTCTCTTTTCTCTGATAGTCACCTTTATTTGGGGTTATTAGTATCATGAATATATTTGTGTTCAGTGCCTTGTGCATTGTGCCTTGTTGTGTTGTATGTTGTTACTTTTAGTCAACGCAAGAGATAGAGAACTACATAAACAGACACCTTGAGAGGAGAGATCATAGGGAAACAAAGACACAGCCCGCATACGAAAGAAAAGGAGGCATCACTAGAAAAGGAAGTAAACAAAATGAAGGCAAGTAATATGTCAGAGAAAGAATTCAGAGAAATGGTCATAAGGTCTCTGAAAAGGTTGGAAGACAAATTCAACAATATTGTATAAGAACCAAGAGGAAATGAAGAAAAACCAAGAAAAAATGAAAACAAGACATTGCTGCAATAAATAACTCAATAGAAAGCATCAACACTAGACTAGAAGAAGCAGAGGACAGCATCAGTGAACTAGAAGACAAGGTAGGGAAAAATACCCAAGCAAAGCACCATCAAGAAAAAAAAAAAAAAACAGGAGGAGAGCCTAAGGGAACTTTGGGACAACACAAAACAAAACAACATCTGCATAATAGGGGTGCCAGAAGGAGAGGAAACTGAACAAGGACTAGAATACCTATTTGAAGAAATAGTTACTGAAAACTTCCCTTATATGAGGAAGAAAAAACTCACAGAAGTCCAAGAAGCTAACAGAGTCCAAACAAAATGAACCCCAAAAGACCAACATGAAGGCACATTACAATTAAATTGGCAAACACCACCAACAAAGTAAGAATCTTAAAAGCGGCCAGAGAGAGACAGAACGTTACCTACAAAGGATCCCCAATCAGACTAGCAACTGATTTCTCAACAGAAACACACCAGGCCAGAAAGGAATGGAGTGAAATATAAAAATCCATGCAATGGAAGGGTCTAAATCCAAGAATATTGTGCCCAACAAGGCTATCAATCAAAATTGAGGGTGAAATCAGGAGCTTCACTGACTAAAAAGGACTAAGGGAATTTATTACTACCAAACCAGCAATGCAAGAAATGCTAAAAGTTCTGCTGTAAAAAAAAAAAAAAAAAAAAAAAAAGAAAGAAAGAAATAGGAAGGAAGAAGGAACACAAGCATAAAGAATAGAAATGGAAATTATTTGGGAGGAGGAACCAAGATGGCGGCATGGGTAAATACCTGAACATGCTGCCACAACCACATCAAAATTACAACTAAATAACAAAACTAATATCATGCAGAACCACAGAAATACTGGCTGAGTGGAAATTCTACAACTAGAAGAAAAGATAAAAGTGCATTGAGTCCAGTAGGAGGTGCAGAGGTGTAGAAGTGTGGAGGTACTGAGGCATGTGCGAAATGAGCTCATAACTGGGTGCGCTGTTGTCTTTTTCAATAGGGAGGGAGATACAAGCTCCAGACTGCTCTGAACTCCAGTTCCAGGCTAGACTCTGGGGACCCAGACTCATATGGAGAGAAACTGGACTGTCTGGCATAGGGCCAGAATGTGAGGGTGGATTTCTCTCAGAGATGCTTGCAGCGATCATTTTCCTGCATGGTGTCGCAGGACACAGAGACCCAGGGACCTCTTTGGGCCAGGGCTGATGGGCAGCCTTTGCTCTTTGCTCTGCCCTGGTGATTCCCTGAGACCCCACCCCACCCAATTTACAACTCCACCCAAGCTGTGTGCAGAGGCTTTTACATATGAATGGCCTAGCGTTTTGCAATATAAAACCTAACAAACTGCAGGTGGGTCAGAGAGCTCCAGAGATTCCAAAAGAAGACCCAAGGTCCCGCAGCAACTTGCATTGCTTCATAGCTGGGCCCCATCTGGGCACCCCCAACCCCCAAACAAAGAGGAGGTATGTGCAGATCTCGCTGTAGCTCCTGCTATGTGGCCTCAGGCAGTGGCTGACTTTGCACCTCCTTGGAGATCCAAGAGCCAGTTTACCCAGTGGTCAGAGTGAGACCATCCAGATTACAACTCTTCACATCCATAAGAGACACACTCACGGGGCAGACTGAGTGAGTGCCAAAGCCCCACTGAAGCAAGTCTTGCCCCATAAGGGTATCTCCAGCATAGAAGTTTTCCCATTGTAGACACAACTACTCCTTACAGCCAATTGGCTTGGAGGTCAATAACTCCCAGTGATACCAACAACAATCAAGGCTTAACTACAACAAGACTGTGCACACAGCCCACAAAGAGCTGCACCAAAAGTATCCACCTCAGGTAATTAGGGAGGCTGAGCCACTGGGTCCTATAGGACACAGCACACAAAGCCACTCTATCAACACAGGGAAGGAGCCAAAGCATGGAGACAAAAAAAACATGTCTGAAAGAAATGGAGGAAGCATAATAATGGACATAGAGTTCAAAACCATAGTTATAAGGTTACTCAAGAATCTTCTAGAAACCTCTGAGCAATTTAATGATACCCTCAAGGATATGAAAAAGACCAATTAGAAATTAAGCATACACTGATAGAAATAACGAATTATATACAGAGATCCAACAGCAGACTCGAGGATCCCAAAAATCAAGTCAAAGATTTGAAATATGAAGAAGCAAAAAAAAAAAAAAAAAAAAAAAACCAACCAGAAGAGAAAAAATAATTAAAAAATATGAAGATACTGTAACGAGCCTCTGGGACACCTTCAAGCATGCCAACATCTGAATTATAGGGGTGCCAGAAGAAGAGAGAGAGCAAGATATTGAAAACATATTTGAAGAAATAATGACAGAAAATTTCCCCCACCTCATGAAAGAAATAGACTTACAAGTCCGGAAAGCGCAGAGAACCAAAAACAAAAGGAATCCAAAGAGGACCACACCAAGACACATCATAATTAAAATGCCAAGGCCTAAAGACAAGGAGAGAATCTTAAAAGCAGCAAGAGAAAAACAGTTAGTTACCTACAAGGGAGTACCCATACGACTGTCAGCTGATTTCTCAACAGGAACTATGCAGGCCAGAAGGGAGTGGCAAGAAATATTCAAAGTGATGAATAGCAAGAACCTACAACCAAAATTACTCTACCCAGCAAAGCCATCATTTAGAATTGAAGGTCAGATAAAAGCTTCACAGATAAGAAAAAGGTAAAGGAGTTCATCACTGCTAAACCAGGATTATATGAAATGCTGAAGAGTATTCTTTAAGAAGAGGAAGAAGAAAAAGGTAAAGATAAAAATTATGAACAACAAAGTGACAACAAATACATGTCTATCAACAAGTGAGTCTAAAAATCAAATGAATAAAAAATCTGATGAACAGCCAGGACCGGTTTGGCTCAGTGGATAGAGCGTCGGCCTTCGGGCTGAAGGGTCCCAGGTTCGATTCCGGTCAAGGGCATGTACATTGGTTGCGGGCACATCCCCGGTAGGGGGTGTGCAGGAGGCAGCTGGTCGATGTTTCTCTCTCATCGATGTTTCTAGCTCTCTATCCCTCTCTCTTCCTCTCTGTAAAAAATCAATAAAATATATTTAAAAAAATCTGATGAACAGAATAAACTGGTGAATATAATAGAATCTGGGGCATAGAAAGGGAGTGGACTGACAATTTTCGGGGGTGGAAGGGGTGTGGGGGGTGCGGGAAGAGAATGGACAAAAATAATACACCTATGGCTGAGGACAGTGGGGGGAGTAAGGACAGGGGGTGGGGTGGGAACCAGGTGGAGGGGAGCTAAAGGGCTAAAAAGAAGAACAACTGTAATAATCTGAACAATAAAGATTTATTAAAAATAATTTTAAAAAGAATAAAAATGGCAACAAACAAGTAGATATCAATAATAACTTTAAATGTAATTTGATTAAATGCCCCAAAGATATACTGTAACTGAGTGGATAAGAAAACATGACCCATATATCTGTTGTCTACAGGAAACCCACCTCAGAAAAAAGGACTCACAAGACTGATAGTGAAGGGATGGAAAAAGTTTTTCTTCAGGTGAATGGAAATGAAGAAAAAGCTGGGATAGCAATATTTATATCT
This sequence comes from Eptesicus fuscus, assembly GCF_027574615.1. Classification (NCBI taxonomy): domain Eukaryota; kingdom Metazoa; phylum Chordata; class Mammalia; order Chiroptera; family Vespertilionidae; genus Eptesicus; species Eptesicus fuscus. The sequence goes on along the minus strand of NC_072473.1, from coordinate 81,003,933 downwards.
GAAAAATTATATCTCAAAGGGAAAGACATAACAAGAGATAAGAATGGCCACTTCATAATGCTAAAGGGAGCAATCCAACAAGAAGATATAACACTAATAAACATATATGCACCCAATACAGGAGCACCCAAATATATAAAAAAATTTCTGGAGGATATCAAGTTAGAGATTGACAGCAATACAGTCTTAGTAGGGGACTTTAATACCACACTAAAACCACCATACAAATTTTCTAAACAAAAAATCAGAAAAGAAACATCTTAAATGACACACTAGATCAGATGGAATTAACTGACATCTTCAGAACATTTCACCCCAAAGCCACAGAATATACATTCGTCTCAAGTGCACATTGGTCATTTTCAAAGATAGACCATATTGGAACACAAGCAAAGTTTCTTCAAATTAAAAAAAAAAGAAATCATATCAAGCATCTTCTCAGACCACAATGGCATAAAACTAGATATCAACTACAATAAAAACAATAAAAAAATAAAACACTTGGAAGCTAAATAGCATGCTATTAAACAATGACTGGGTTACCAGAAAGATCAAAGAAGAAATGAAAAGCATTATGGCAACAAATGACAATGAAAACACAACAATCCACAATCTATGGGACACAGGGAAACCAGTCCTGAGAGGGAAGTTCATAGCTCTACAGGCCTACCTCAAAAAAACAAGAAACAATGGTATTAAATTATCTAATCATATAACTCAAAGAGTTAGAGGGAGAGCAACAAGAAAAGCCCAGGGTAAGCAGGAATAAAATAATAAAGATCAGAGCAGAGTTAAACAACATAGAGACAAAAAAAAATAAAAAGAAACAATACAAAAGATCAACAAAACCAAGAGCTGGTTCTTTGAAAGGATAAACAACATTGATGAACCTCTAGCCAGGCTCATCAAGAAGCAAAGAGAGATGACCAAAAAAAAAAAAAAAAAAAAAAAAAGAAAGAAAGAAAGGAAAGAGGTGAAGTAACAACCAATCCCACAGAAATACAAATTATGGAAAAAAAATATGAACCACTCTATTCCAACAAAATGGACAACTTAAATGAATGGATATATTCTTAGAAAAATAAAGCTCCCAAAACTCAACCAAGAAGAATCAGAAAACCTGAATAGACAGATAACTACTGAAGAAATTGAAACAGCAATAAAAAAAAATCTCCCAGAAAACAAAAGCCCTAGACTTTACAGAGGAGGTATATCAAGCATTCAAAGAAGAACTAAAACCTATCCTCCTCAGACTATTCCAAAAAACTCAAGAGGAAGGCGCACTTCAAAGGGCTTTCTATGAAGCCAGCATTACCCTAATCCCTAAACCAGATAAAGACATCACACAAAAAGAGAACTACAGGCCAATATCCTTGATAAACATAGATGCTAAAATCCTCAACAAAATTCAAACAAATCAGAGTCAGCAATACATTAGAAAGATCATACACCATGACCAAGTGGGATTTATTCCAGGGATGCAAGGATGATATAATATCTGCAAATCAATAAATGTGATACATCACATAAAGAAACTGAGAGACAAAAATCACATAATCATATCAATTGATGCAGGAAAAGCATTTAAAATAATCCAACACCTTTTCTTGATAAAAACTCTCAGCAAAGTGGGAATACAGGTATCATAACTCAACCTAATAAAAGCCCTATATAACAAACCGACAGCCAACATCATACTCAATGGGCAGAAACTAAACCCATTTCCCGTAAGAACAGGAACAAGAGAAGGATGCCCACTTTCACCACTCCTGTTCAACATAGTACTAGAAGTACTAGCCATAGCAATCAGACAAGAAGAAGAAATAAAAGGCATCCAAATTGGAAAAGAAGAAGTAAAACTGTCCTTATTTGCAGATGACATGATACTATACATAGAAAACCCCAAAGACTCCATCAAAAAACTATTAGACCTAATAAATGAATTTGGCAATGTAGCAGGATACAAAATTAACACTCAGAAATCTATAGCCTTTTTATACACCAATAATGAACTCACAGAAAGTGAAAAAAAAAATCAATCCCATTCACCATTACACAAACTAAAAAAATTAAGATACCTAGGAACATACTTAAATGAAGACGTAAAAGACCTGTACTCAGAAAACTACAGGACATTGGTAAAAGAGATAGAGGAAAACATATACAAGTGGAAGAACATACCATGTTCATGGATTGGTAGAATCAATATCATTAAAATGTCCATACTACCTAAAGCAATCTATAGATTCAATAAAATACCTAGTAAAATACCAATGGCATATTTCAAAGATCTAGAACAAACTCTCCAAAATTCATCTGGAATAAAAAAAGACCCCGAATAGCCACAGCTGTCCTGAGAAAGAAGAACAAAGTTGGAGGGATCACAATACCAGATATCAAGCTATAATACCAAGCCACGGTTCTCAAAACTGCCTGGTACTGGCACAAGAACAGACATATAGACTAATGGAACAGAATAGAGAACCCAGAAATTGACCCAAACCATTATACTAAATTAATATTTGACAAAGGATGCAAGAGCATACAATGGAGTCAAAACAATCTCTAATAAATGGTGCTGGGAAATTGTTCAGATACATGCAAAAAAAGAAACTAGATCACCATCTTACACCATACACAAAAACAAACTCAAAATGTCTAAACGACTTGAATGTAAGACAGGAAACCATAAAAATCCTACAAGACTCCATAGGCAGCAAAATTGCAGACATAGGTCGTAGCAATATCTTTACAGACACAGATCCTAGGGCAAGAGCGGCTAAGGAGAAAAATAAACAAATGGGACTACATCAAAATAAAAAGCTTCTGCACAGCAAAATAAACTATAAAGAAAACAACAAGAAAGCCAACTGCATGGGAGAATATATTTGCCAGTGTGATCTCTGATAAGGGGTTAATCTCCAACATTTACAGAGAACTCATACAACTTAACAAAAGGAATATAAACAATCCAATCAAAAAATGTGCAAAGCGCTCTGGAAAAAATGGCGATGGAATAGAGTCGGGTTTGGAGTCTGTTCCTGGGGCGGAGTGTAGGAGAAGCAGAGGCTCGCAGAGGGAGTGTATGTGGGCAAGCCAAAGGACAGCTAAACTACAGGAGAAGGCGGGGGAGTGCTGGGCAGGGGTCCCCTGACCATGCAGCACCCACAGGGGCTGGGTCCCCTCCCGGAGCTGCGCGCTCACCGGGCGCCTCGCCATCTTGCAAGGAAAGGAGGATTTTATTGGAAACCTGACTTTCCGCGACAACTGCAAACACTGAACTGCTGCGATCACCAAACCACCAGTCCCCTATCGGCGCAAACATTCGGATTCAAAGGAACTCTTCACAGCACCACGGAAAGGTCAGATTTCACCTGAAATAAGGAGTGGTTTCTGATCCCCACAGTGGGTGAGGGAAGTGCTGGGTGGGGGAGCCGCGGCAGCCGCAGGACCGGCAGGAACCGGGAGGTCTGTGCCTAGAAAAATCAGCGGCAGTTGGAACTGCCTTGATCCGTGAATGTGGAGGGGGTCTTCTGAGCTGTTAACAGAAGTGACCTCTTGAAAGCAACTCATTTTAATCTGACGAGGAGGGTCAGACTAAGAATTTTCAAAGGAGTTCAGGATCCTTAGTCTGGCGCACAGACCCACTCTCCGCACACTTGGGCTCTTTCCGACTCTGATTGCTAAGCCCAATACATAGAAAAACCCAGGTGGAGGGGCCCTGAAAGACTGCAGGGGGAAGTTGTTTTTAAGGAACCTGGGGAGCAGAGCTGGGTATGACCATCGGAGAGACAGCTCTGGGGTGCACACCTCCACAAACAGGTAGTGAGTGCCATAGAGGGGAAAAAAAAAAAAAAAAGCTAGAGAGGCCCGGAAGTCAATTCAGAAACACCGCCACCCAGGGGCTGAAACGCTAATTGTCTCTGGTGTAATCAAAAATAAATATGAGAAATTAAGACACGGCTGGCTTAAAAAGCAGGACTGGCTTCCAACACTGAGGAGCCCTGGAATGAAGCTGAACTGAAATACCGCCCAGACTGGGAAACATGCGTACCAAACAGAATAATAGACGAAGTGAATGACAGCCGCTACTGCACATTTTAGTCTTCCTATTTTTTTAATTTTCCATTCTTTAAATTTTTGATTTTCATTTTTTTATTTTCATTTTTTGCATCTTTTACTTAAGAAACTAATTTTTTTTTCTTTTTCCTCACTCGATTTTCACCTTTTTAATTATTACATTTTTATTTTCAATCAGCATTATTATTATTATTATTATTTTACTTTTTTTTTAATGTCATTTGATTTTCTCTTACTTTTATTTTTGGATTAGTGTCCTACATTCGATTTGCATCTTTCCCTCACAATCATTTTACCCTATCTCAAAGCTAACATTATGCCATCAGTCTCCTCCTAACATTTCCCCTTTTGGTCTCCAGTTTATTTTAACCCTTTCTGGTCTTAGATTTTCCCTACTTTTTCAGTTTACTCTCTGCTAAAACTTCACCCTACTTATATATCTAATTCCCAACCCCCTGCTCCAAATCTATACAAATCTCACTCTACGCTACCTTTAAAAAATTATTTTTCTCTCTGGCCTTTTGTTGTTGTTTGCATGAATGTTGATTAGATTGAATTTTTATGCTTTTTTAAGAGATTGTTTTGATTATTCTTTTTGTTGGTTTGGTTGGTTCTTTTGTTTGCTTTGTTTTTGTTTGTTTTTTACTTTTGTTTTCCCTTGCCTCACTTGATAATAGCTGTTGTTGCAGTTTGTATTAAGCTCCAGGCTCGTGTTGCTGGAATTTGTTGGGAATAGTGGTTGTTCTAGTGGAGTTTACTCCCCATATATATAGTTTGTTCCCCTTTTCTCTCTTAGTATCGTTCTTGTCTCTCTTACTTTTTTTTTCTTTCTTTTTTCTTTTCCTTCTTTCTGCTCGTTTCCCAAGTTCAGATTCACACTCTTTTGTTTTTTTGTTATTGTTCTTTCTTTTTACTCTCTCTTTTCCACTCCTATTCCCTAATTTGTCTTTCTCTGGTGGTTACCTTTATTGGAGGTTATTAATATCGTGAATACAATTCTGTTCAGTGCCTTGTGTGTTGTGCCTGGTTGTGCTGTATTTTGTACCTTTAAATCAACGCTGGAGAGAGAGATCTTTATAACCAGACATCCAGAGAAGAGAGACCATGAGGAGACAAAGAAATAGCCCCCACAGGAAAGAGCAGCAGGCATCACCAGAAAAGGAAGTAAACGATTTAGAGGCAAACAACCTATCAGAGAAAGAATTCAGAGAAATGGTCATAAAGTGGCTGAAAAGGATGGAAGACAAATTCGACAATATGAGTAAGAACCAAGAAGAAATGAAGAAGATCCGAGAAGAAATGAAAAATGACATTGCTGCTGTAAAGAACTCAATAGAAAGCATCAAGAGTAGACTAGACGAAGCAGAGGACCGCATAAGTGAGCTAGAAGACAAGATGGAAAAAAATACCCAATTACAACAGCTTCTAGAAGCAAAAATTAGAAAGATTGAGGAGAGCCTAAGGGAACTTCGGGACAACACAAAACAAAACAACATCAGGATAATAGGGGTGCCAGAAGGAAAGGAAACTGAGCAAGGAATAGAAAACCTGTTTGAAGAAATAATAACAGAAAACTTCCCTGATATAGGGAAGAAAAAACCCCACACAAATCCAAGAAGCTCACAGAGTTCCAAGCAAAATGAACCCCAAAAGACCGACGCCAAGGCACATTATAATTAAGTTGGCAAACACCAACGACAAAGTAAGAATCTTAAAAGCGGCCAGAGAGAGACAGACAGTTACATACAAAGGAACCCCCATCAGACTAGCAACTGATTTCTCAACAGAAACTCATCAGGCCAGAAGGGAATGGAATGAAATATACCAAGTCATGCAAAGGAAGGGTCTAAATCCAAGAATACTGTACCCAGCAAGGCTATCAATCAAAATTGAAGGTGAAATCAGGAGCTTCACAGACAAAAAAGGACTAAGGGAGTTTATCACCAACAAACCAGCAATGAAAGAAATGCTAAAGGGTCTGCTGTAAAAAAGAAAAAGAAAGAAATAGGAAGCAAAGAAGGAACACAGGGGTATAGAATAAAAATGGCGTCAAATAAGTACCTTTCAATAATAACTTTAAATGTAAATGGATTGAATTCCCCAATCAAAAGACACAGGGTAACAGACTGGATAAGAAAACAAAACCCAGATATCTGCTGTCTACAGGAAACCCACCTCAAAAAAAAGGATGCATACAGACTGAGAGTAAAGGGATGGAAAAAGGTTTTCCAGGCAAATGGAAATGAAAAAAAAGCTGGGGTTGCAATACTTATATCTGACAAATTAGATCTCAAAGTGAAGGACATAACAAGAGATAATGAAGGCCACTTCATAATACTAAAGGGAGAAATCCAACAAGAAGAAATAACTCTGGTAAACATATATGCACCCAATACAGGAGCACCAAGATACATTAAAAAACTCCTGGAAGATATCAAAGGAGAGATTGACAGTAATACAATCATAGTAGGAGACTTCAATACCCCACTATCACCATTGGACAAATCCTCTAAACAAAAACTCAGCAAAGAAACATCAATCCTAAATGACTCACTAGAACAGATGGAATTAATCGACATCTTCAGAACATTTCACCCCAAAGCCACAGAATATACATTCTTCTCAAGTGCACATGGGTCATTTTCAAAGATAGACCATATGTTAGGACATAGGCAAAGTCTCTCCAAATTCAAGAAGATAGAAATCATATCAAGTATCTTCTCAGATCACAGTGGCATAAAACTGGAAATCAACTACAATAAAAACAACCCAAAGAAATCAAACACTTGGAGACTAAACAGCATGTTATTAAACCATGACTGGGTTACCAAAGACATCAAGGAAGAAATAAAAAACATCATGGCAACAAACGACAATGAAAACACAACAATCCAAAATCTATGGGACACAATGAAAGCAGTCCTGAGAGGGAAGTTCATAGCTCTACAAGCCTACTTCAAAAAACAAGAAACAATGGTAATAAATTACCTAACCCAACAACTCAAAGAGTTAGAGAGAGAGCAACAAGATAAGCCCAGTGTAAGCAGAAGGAAAGAAATAAAAAAGATCAGAGCGGAGATAAACGACATAGAGACCAAAGAAACAATACAAAAGATCAACAAAACCAAGAGCTGGTTCTTTGAAAGGATAAACAAGATTGATGGACCTCTAGCCAGGCTCACCAAGAAGCAAAGAGAGAGGACCCAAATAAACAAAATCAGAAATGAAAGAGGTGAAATAACAACAGACCCCGACGAAATACAAAGGATTGTTACAAAATACTACGAACAACTCTATTCCAACAAACTGGACAACCTAGAAGAAATCGACATATTCCTAGAAAAATACAACCTTCCAAAACTCAATCAGGAAGATTCTAAACAGCTCAACATGCCAGTAACTATGGAAAAAATTGAAGCAGTCATCAAAAAGCTTCCGGCAAACAAAAGCCCGGGGCCAGATGGCTTCACAGGAGAGTTTTATCAAACTTTCAAGGAAGAACTAAAACCTATCCTCTTCAGACTATTCCAAAAAATTCAAGAGGAAGGAACACTTCCAAGCTCCTTCTATGAAGCCAGCATCACCCTAATACCAAAACCAGATAAAGACAACTCAATGAAAGAGAATTACAGACCAATATCCCTCATGAACATTGATGCCAAAATCCTCAACAAAATTCTAGCAAATCGGCTCCAGCAGTACATCAGAAAGATCATACACCATGACCAAGTAGGATTTATTCCAGGAATGCAAGGATGGTACAATATCCGCAAATCAATAAACGTGATACATCACATAAACAAATTGAGAGATAAAAATCACATAGTCATATCAATAGATGCAGAAAAAGCATTTGACAAAATCCAACACCCTTTCTTGATAAAAACTCTCAACAAGGTGGGAATAGAAGGCTCATACCTCAACATAATAAAAGCTATTTATGATAAACCCACAGCAAACATCATACTCAATGGGCAAAAACTAAAACCATTTCCCCTAAGAACAGGAACAAGACAGGGATGCCCACTCTCACCACTTCTATTTGACATAGTACTGGAAGTATTAGCTATCGCAATTAGGCAAGAAGAAGAAATAAGAGGCATCCAAATTGGAAAAGAAGAAGTGAAGCTGTCCTTATTTGCAGATGACATGATATTGTACATAAAAAACCCAAAAGATTCCATCAAAAAACTAATAGACTTAATAAATGAATTCGGCAATGTAGCGGGATACAAAATTAACGCCAAGAAATCTATGGCTTTTCTATACACCAATAATGAACTTACAGAAAGAGAGACTAAAAAAGCAATCCCATTTACCATCGCACCAAAAAAATTAAGATACCTAGGAATAAACTTAACTAAGGAGGTAAAAGACCTATACGCAGAAAACTACAGGACACTGAAAAAAGAGATAGAGGAAGACGTTAACAGATGGAAGAACATACCATGTTCCTGGATTGGTAGAATCAACATCATTAAAATGTCCATACTACCCAAAGCAATCTACAGATTCAATGCACTCCCCATCAAAATACCAACAGCATATTTCACAGACCTAGAAAGAACTCTCCAAAAATTCATCTGGAATAAAAAAAGACCCCGACTAGCCTCAGCAATCCTCAGAAAGAAGAATAAAGTAGGTGGGATCTCAATACCAGATTTCAGGCTGTATTACAAAGCCACTGTTCTCAAAACAGCCTGGTACTGGCACAAGAACAGACATATTGATCAATGGAACAGAATAGAGAACCCAGATATCGACCCAAACCACTATGCTCAATTAATATTTGACAAAGGAGGCATGAACATACAATGGAGTCAAGACAGTCTCTTCAATAAATGGTGTTGGGAAAACTGGACAGATACATGCAAAAAAATGAAACTAGATCACCAACTTACACCATACACAAAAATAAACTCAAAATGGATACAGGACTTAAACATAAGACGGGAAACCATAAAAATACTAGAGGAATCCACAGGCAACAAAATCTCAGACATAGGCCACAAGAACTTCTTCACTGACACTGCCCCTAGGGCAATGGAAGCTAAAGAGAAAATTAACAAATGGGACTACATCAAAATAAAAAGCTTTTTTACAGCAAAAGAAACCATCAACAAAACAACAAGAAAGCCCACTGCATGGGAAAACATATTTGCAAATGCTATCACTGATAAAGGTTTAATCTCCAACATCTACAGGCAGCTTATGCAACTCAATAAGAGGAAGATAAATGATCCAATAAAAAAATGGGCAACAGACCTAAACAGAATATTTTCAAAAGAAGACAGAAGGAAGGCCAAGAGACACATGAAAACATGTTCAAAGTCACTTATTATCCGAGAGATGCAAATCAAAACAACAATGAGGTACCATCTCACACCTGTCAGAATGGCTATCATCAACAAATCAACAAACAACAAGTGTTGGCGAGGATGCGGAGAAAAAGGAACCCTCGTGCACTGCTGGTGGGAATGCAGACTGGTGCAGCCACTGTGGAGAACAGTATGGAGTTTGCTCAAAAAACTGAAAATGGAACTCCCATTTGACCCAGTAATCCCACTCCTGGGAATATATCCGAAGAAACTAGAAAAACCAATCAGAAAGGATATATGCACCCCTATGTTCATAGCAGCACAATTTACAATAGCTAAGATTTGGAAACAGCCTAGGTGCCCGTCAGCAGATGAGTGGATCGGAAAACTGTGGTACATCTACACAATGGAATACTATGCTGCCATAAAAAAGAAGGAATTCTCATCATTTGCAGCAACCTGGATGGAATTGGAGAACATTATGCTAAGTGAAATAAGAAAAATACCACATGATCTCACTCATTTAGGGATAGTAAAGAACATTATAAAGTGGTGAACAAAAAGATAGATACAGAGACAGTAAAGCATCAAACAGACTTTCAAAGTACAGGGGGAAAGTTTGGGAAAGGTGGGGGAGTTATGAAATCAAACGAAGGACTTGTATGCATGCATATAAGCATAAACAATGGACGCAAAACTCTGGGGGGGGAGGGCATGTGTGGGTGTGGGGTGGGGGGGGTAATAGTAAGATATGTACACATATAATACCTCAATAAAAATATTTAAAAAAAAAAAAAGAAGAAATAATTCTGGTAAACATATATGCACCCAATACAGGAGCACCAAGATACATTAAAAAACTCCTGGAGGATATCAAAGGAGAGATTGACAGCAATACAATCATAGTAGGAGACTTCAATACCCCACTATCACCATTGGACAAATCCTCTAAACAAAAAATCAGCAAAGAAACATCAATCCTAAATGACTCACTAGAACAGATGGAATTAATCGACATCTTCAGAACATTTCACCCCAAAGCCACAGAATATACATTCTTCTCAAGTGCACATGGGTCATTTTCAAGGATAGACCATATGTTAGGACATACGCAAAGTCTCTCCAAATTCAAGAAGATAGAAATCATATCAAGTATCTTCTAAGATCACAGTGGCATAAAACTGGAAATCAACTACAATAAAAACAACTCAAAGAAATCAAACACTTGGAGATTAAACAGCATGCTATTAAACCATGACTGGGTTACGAAAGACATCAAGGAAGAAATAAAAAACATCATGGCAACAAATTACAATGAAAACACAAAAATCCAAAATCTATGGGACACAGCGAAAGCAGTTCTGAGAGGGAAGTTCATAGCTCTACAAGCCTACTTCAAAAAACAAGAAACAATGGTAATAAATTACCTAACCCAACAACTCAAAGAGTTAGAGAGAGAGCAACAAGATAAGCCCAGTGTAAGCAGAAGGAAAGAAATAATAAAGATCAGAGCGGAGATAAACGACATAACGACCAAAGAAACAATACAAAAGATCAACAAAACCAAGAGCTGGTTCTTTGAAAGGATAAACAAGATTGATGAACCTCTAGCCAGGCTCACCAAGAAGCAAAGAGAGAGGACCCAAATAAACAAAATCAGAAATGAAAGAGGTGAAATAACAACAGACCCCGACGAAATACAAAGAATTGTTACAAAATACTATGAACAACTCTATTCCAACAAACTGGACAACCTAGAGGAAATCGACATATTCCTAGAAAAATACAACCTTCCAAAACTCAATCAGGAAGAATCTAAACAGCTCAACATGCCAGTAACTATGGAAGAAATTGAAGCAGTCATCAAAAAGCTTCCAGCAAACAAAAGCCCGGGGCCAGACAGCTTCACAGGAGAGTTTTACCAAACTTTCAAGGAAGAACTAAAACCTCTCCTCCTCAGACTATTCCAAAAAATTCAAGAGGAAGGAACACTTCCAGGCTCCTTCTATGAAGCCAGCATCACCCTAATACCAAAACCAGATAAAGACAACTCAATGAAAGAGAATTACAGGCCAATATCCCTCATGAACATAGATGCCAAAATCCTCAACAAAATTCTAGCAAATCGGCTCCAGCAGTACATCAGAAAGATCATATACCATGACCAAGTAGGATTTATCCCAGGAATGCAAGGATGGTACAATATCCGCAAATCAATAAACGTGATACATCACATAAACAAACAGAGAGATAAAAATCACATAGTCATATCAATAGATGCAGAAAAAGCATTTGACAAAATCCAACACCCTTTCTTGATAAAAACTCTCAGCAAGGTGGGAATAGAAGGATCATACCTCAACATAATAAAAGCCATATATGATAAACCCACAGCAAACATCATACTCAATGGGCAAAAATTAAAACCAATTACCCTAAGAACAGGAACAAGACAGGGATGCCCACTCTCACCACTCCTGTTTGACATAGTACTGGAAGTATTAGCTATCGCAATTAGGCAAGAAGAAGAAATAAGAGGCATCCAAATTGGAAAAGAAGAAGTGAAGCTGTCCTTATTTGCAGATGACATGATATTGTACATAAAAAACCCAAAAGATTCCATCAAAAAACTAATAGACTTAATAAATGAATTCAGCAATGTAGCAGGATACAAAATTAACGCCAAGAAATTTATGGCTTTTCTATACACCAATAATGAACTTACAGAAAGAGAGACTAAAAAAGCAATCCCATTTAACATTGCAACAAAAAAATTAAGATACCTAGGAATAAACTTAAGTAAGGAGGTAAAAGACCTATACGCAGAAAACTATAGGACACTGAAAAAAGAGATAGAGGAAGACATAAACAGATGGAAGAACATACCATGTTCATGGATTGGTAGAATCAACATCATTAAAATGTCCATACTACCCAAAGCAATCTACAGATTCAATGCACTCCCCATCAAAATACCAACAGCATATTTCACAGTCCTAGAAAGAACTCTCTTCTCTCATCTGGAATAAAAAAAGACCCCGAATAGCCACAGCAATCCTGAGAAAGAAGAATAAAGTAGGTCGGATCTCAATACCAGATTTCAAGCTGTATTACAAAGCCACTGTTCTCAAAACAGCCTGGTACTGGCACAAGAACAGACATGTTGATCAATGGAACAGAATAGAGAACCCAGATATCGACACAAACCACTATGCTCAATTAATATTTGACAAAGGAGGCATGAACATACAATGGAGTCAAGACAGTCTCCTCAATAAATGGTGTTGGGAAAACTGGACAGATACATGCAAAAAAATGTAACTAGATCACCAACTTACACCATACACAAAAATAAACTCAAAATGGATACAGGACTTAAACATAAGACTAGAAACCATAAAAATACTAGAGGAATCCACAGGCAACAAAATTTCAGACATATGCCAAAAGAACTTCTTCACTGACACTGCCCCTAGGGCAATGGAAGCTAAAGAGAAAATTAACAAATGGGACTACATCAAAATAAAAAGCTTTTTTACAGCAAAAGAAACAATCAACAAAACAACAAGAAAGCCGACTGCATGGGAGAACATATTTGCAAATGCTATCACTGATAAAGGTTTAGTCTCCAACATCTACAGGCAGCTTATGCAACTTAATAAGAGGAAGATAAATGATCCAATAAAAAAATGGCCAACAGACCTAAACAGAATATTTTCAAAAGAAGACAGAAGGAAGGCCAAGATACACATGAAAACATGTTCAAAGTCACTTATTATCCGAGAGATGCAAATCAAAACAACAATGAGGTACCATCTCACACCTGTCAGAATGGCTATCATCAACAAATCAACAAACGACAAGTGTTGGCGAGGATGCGGAGAAAAAGGAACCCTCGTGCACTGCTGGTGGGAATGCAGACTGGTGCAGCCACTGTGGAGAACAGTATGGAGTTTTCTGAAAAAAAAAACTGAAAATGGAACTCCCATTTGACCCAGTAATCCCACTCCTGGGAATATATCCGATAAAACTAGAAACACCAATCAGAAAGGATATATGCACCACTATGTTCATAGCAGCACAATTTACAATAGCTAAGATTTGGAAACAGCCTAGGTGCCCATCAGCAGATGACTGGATCGGAAAACTGTGGTACATCTACACAATGGAATACTATGCTGCCATAAAAAAGAAAGAATTCTCATCATTTGCAGCAACCTGGATGGAATTGGAGAACATTATGCTAAGTGAAATAAGCCAGTCAATGAAAGGAAAATACCACATGATCTCACTCATTTAGGGATAGTAAAGAACATTATAAAGTGATGAACAAAAAGATAGATACAGAGACAGTAAAGCATCAAACAGACTTTCAAATTACAGGGGGAAAGTTAGGGAGAGGTGGGGGAGTTATGAAATCAAACGAAGGACTTGTATGCATGCATATAAGCATAAACAATGGACGCAAAACTCTGGGGGGTGAGGGCATGTATGGGTGTGGGGTGGGGGGGTAATGGTAAGATATGTACACATATAATACCTCAATAAAAAATATATAAAAAAATGTGCAAAGCACCTAAATAGACGCTTTTCCAGAGAGGACATTCAGAAAGCCTGGAGACATATGAAAACATGCTCCAAGTCACTAATCATCTGAGAGATGGAAATCAAACAACAATGGGGTATCACCTCACACCTGTGAGAATGGCTATCATCAACAAATCAACAAATGACAAGTGCTGGAGAGGATGTGGAGAAAAAGGAACCCTTTTTCACTGCTGGTGGGAATGCAGACTGGTGCAGCCATTGTGGAAACAGTTTGGCATTTCCTCAAAAATTTAAAAATGGAACTGCCAATTGACCCAGTAATACCACTTCTAGGAATATATCCCAAGAAAACAGAAACACCAATCAGAAAGGATATATGCCCCCCTATGTTCATAGCAGCACAATTTACAACAAACAAGTTTTGGAAACATCCTAAATTCCCATCAGCAGATGAGTGGATTACAAAACTATGGTACATCTACACAATGGAATGCTACCCTGTTATAAAAAAAAAAAAAATAAGGAATTCTTACCATTTGCAGCAGCATGGATTGAACTGGAGATCATCATGCTAAGTGAAATAAGCTAATCAGTAAAAGAAAAATACCACATGATATCACTCATTTATGGATAATAAAGAATATTATAACCTGATGAACAAAAAGATAGATACAGAGGCAGAGGCGCATCGAACAGACTGTCAAATTATAGTGGGAAGGCTGGGGTGGTTTGGGGCGGGGAGGTAAGAGATCAACCGACAGACTTGTATGCATGCATATAAGCATAACCAATGGATACAAGACAATGGGGTGGGGGGTGAGGGCATATTTCGGGGGTAGGGAAGGCCTGGGGAAGGTGAAAGGGGGAAAAAGGAGACATATGTACTACTATTTGTAATACTTCAAACAATATATATATATAAGCAAAGGCATAGAGTAGCAGAGTGGATACAAAAACATGACCCAACTATATCCTGTATACAAGAGACCCACCTCTGAACAACAGACACACACAGAATGACAGTGAAAGGATGGAAAAAAAAATTTCTATGCAAATGGAAAAGAAAAAAAACTGGAATAGCAATACTCATATCTGACAAAATATACTTTGATATGAAGGCCATCTCAAGAGATGACAAAGATCACTGCATAATACTAAAGGGATTAATCCAACAAAAGGATATAACCCTGGTCAACATATATGCACCCAATATAGGAACACCAAAATATATTTTAAAAGTTCTAAAGAACTTTAATGGAGAGATCGACAGTAATACAGTCATAGTAGGGGACTTTAACACCCCACTGACTTAACAGGATTGATCTTCCAGACCAAAACTTAACAAGGAAACTGTAACTCTAAAGGACACACTGGATCAGATGAATTTAATTGACATTTATAGACCATTTCACCCCAAAGTAGCAGAATATACATTCTTCTCAAGTGCATATGGATCATTCACAAAGATAGGACAAATGTTAGGACACAAAACAAGTCTCTACAAGTTCAAGAGGACTGAAATCATATCAAGCATCTTCTCAGGTCACAGTGGAATGAAATTAGAAATCAACTACAATAAAAAATCAAACACATGGAGGCTAAATAGCATGCTATTAAACAATGGATGGGTTATCAATGAGATCAATAAAGAAATCAAAAACATCCTGGAAACAAATGAAAATGAACACACAACAACCCCAAATCTCTGGGACACAGCAAAAGTAGTCCTGATAGGGAATTGCATAGCTCTCCAGGCATACTTCAAAAATCAAGAAAAATCAGGGAGGTCGGAAGATGGCGGTGGGCAGGATGGAGGTGAGGGAGAGGGTGTGAGTGAGTGAGGGGGTGAAAGGAGAGTGTGTGAATGTGTGTGGTGTGTGTGTGCATGAATGAGGGACAGTTAAATCCAGCAGGAGTAGCAGGGGTTGGCAGACCAGGCTCTCTTGAACATAGAGCGACTACCGCTGCTGTGGGCACTCCCCACACTGCAGGACTTGGGCACAGAGCCCACGCCATCTTGAAGGGGAGAGCAGCCTCTTCTAGGAACTCATCAACACCACCACCCAGACAGGCCTTGTTCACTGCCCGCAACCCGGCAGCCACTCCAGCCAAAATCCTGATGCCCCACCCACAGACCTGTGGGCACTGGGACCTCCACCTCCAAGGGAGCACACTCCCACAGCAGTAAGTGCAACTTCCCCCTTTCCAGCAGCTGAACTCCTGATTCCACTGTCATGCTTCTCCAGTGCCATATTCATGCTTTTCATGTGCACAGGCTGCCTGAGCCCAAGACTCCACAGGCCGCTAATGGGTGCCACCTCATGAGCTCACACCCCCATCAGAAGGTGCCTGGGTCCCTCTGTGTGCTGCCACTGGGCGTGTGCCTCTCCAACCAAGGGTGCACAGGTCCCTCAGTAGGATCCATAACATCCCTCTCCCAACTGCCTATCTCTGGACAGCTCAGTGAATTACTGAGGACTTGCCTCCCTAGACAAGGTCACATTATTTCAGCCACAGACCCTGAGATTTCCACATTCTCAGCCGCTGGATCCTGAACCCCCTCATGCTTCAGAGAGGGAAATCACTTTGGCCAGAGTTGCACTGCCTCAAGCAGAAACCACGAGACACCCGCCACCCACTGTCACAGGCTCAAGGCTCCTTGTGGTGAGTTACAGAGTGATGCTAATCCAGCAAGAGTCACGCCACACTGGGAAAAGTCACAGTACCTGAGCCTCAGGCCCTGAGACTCCTTCCTCCCAGGCCATGGACTCTAGGAACCCAAAGTGAGAACATACCAGCGAGACCTCAGACAACCTTTTCCACAAGAGCCAGAACCACAATCACATCCAAAACAGTGTGCACATTGAAGCCAGTGTTGAGTCACATTGTCAACCCGAGATGAGAATCCATCCATGAATATGAAACTAACATTCAAGATCCAACTACATCAAGAGAACACGAATAGCTCAAGTTGGGAACTCTGCTAGATCACCAAGTCCAGGAGACCTGAGAGATCGCACCTCTAGCACCACCCCCAAAAGAACCTGGGTAGGAAAGCAGTTGGAGCTAAGTAACTGAAATAATTAAAACTTACCGCAAAAAATGGGGAGACAAAAAAACAATCTCCAAAGATAAGAAAAAGAGGAATCACCAGTAAGGGAATTAAAGGAAATGGAGGCAAGCAACATGTCAGACAAAGAATTCAGAGTAATGGTTATAAAGATGCTCAAACGGCTGGATGACAAATACACCCAACTCAATGAAAATTATAAGGAGCTGAATGAGAATGTCACCAACATTGAAAGGAACCAAGAGGAAATGAAGAATGACATAGCTGCAATAAAGAACAAAATGGAAGGATTAAACAGTATACTACAAGAGGCTGAGGACCGCATCAGTGAATTAGAAGACAAGGTAGGAAAAACCACACAAACACAGCAACAACTGGAAAGAAAACTTAAAAAGCAAGAGGAGAGCCTAAGGGAGTTTGGGACAATGCAAAATGAATCAACATCCGCATAATAATGGTGCCAGAAGGAGAGGAAACTGAGCAAGGAATAGAAAACCTGTTTAAAGAAATAATGACAGAACACTTTCCTGATATTGGCAAGAAAAAAAACCACACAAGTTCAATAAGCACATAAAGTCCCAAACAAGATGAACCAAAAAAAAAAAAAACCAACACCAAAACACATCATAATTAAATTGGCAAACATCAATGACAAAATAAGAATCTTAAAGGCTGCCAGAGAGAGACAGAAAGTTACCTACAAAGGATCTCCCATTAGAATATCAACTTATTTCTCAACAGAAACACACCAGGATAAAAGGTAATGGAATGAAATATACTAAGTGATGCAAAGCAAGGGACTGAATCCAAGAATACTATACCCAGCAAGGCTATCATTCCAACTTGAAGGTGGAATCAGGAGCTTCACAGACAAAATAGGGCTAAGAGAGTTCATTACCACCAAGCCAGCAATGCAATAAATGCTAAAGGGACTGCTGTAAAAATAAGAAACCGAAAGGCAAGAAGGAACACAAACATTAAGAATAAAAATGATGAAGAGGAGATAGAAGATGGCTGCCTACGGGAAGGCAGACTGTAAGATAGTGTGTGAGTAAGAGAACAAAAGCAGTGTGTGTGGACATACGGGGAATGTATATTTGTGGGTGAGAGACAGCTGTACTCCAAGGGACTATTGGGGACTGCCAGACCCAGCTCCCCTGACCGGGCAGCCTCCACTCTGCTGAAATCGCTCCCAGAGAGACCAGCTCTGCTGTGGAGACTGTGCCATTTTGAAGGGGAGAGTGGTTGTTATTGGAAGCCTATACATCCTGAGACTCTACAACCAGAACACCCAGGGACCAGCTATGAACCCAAGAACACCGGATCTCAAGCAGAACTAATACACAGACTCAGACAAGCTCTGCACCTCCTCATGGAAAGGTCAGATTTCGCCTAGGAAAAGGTGAGGTCTGCGATTCCAGGCAGGAGAGAGAAATGCGTGAACATGATCTAGAGGTTCGGGGGAAGTATGTGCCCCACAAAATCCACAGCCATTGGGGCTAGCATGATCTTTGAATGTGGAAGGGGATATGCAGGGCTGCCGACAGAAGGGAATTCTAAAAATCAACCTATAGCTGGACTGGGTGCAAAAAGGCACTCTGAAATTTTACCAGTGTGACAGCTGCTTAGTGCCAGGGGGAAAAAAGACTGCACAGAGACATTCACAGAGTTGCACACAGTGCCAGAGGGTAAAAGTTGCGAGTTCATGCACTTACTCTGGATCTTTTTTTCCTCTTTAAATCCTTGCTTTAGATTACTTAGCCTGGTATATAGGATCACCCACTTGAGGGCACTCTAAGAGAATGCAGGGGAAGATTGTTTTTGTGGAACTTGGGGATCAGAGCAGGAAGTAATGATGAGAGAACAAACTCTGGGGGAGTCCATTCTCCCAAACTAGTATTAAGTGTGACAGGGAAAACAAAATCTAAATACTGGCTAGAGAGGACTTATAGCCCCAGAGGTCAATCCAGAAACACTGCCACCCAGGGGTTGAATCACAAATTGACTCTTGTGTAAACACAAATAAAGGAGTCTAAGAAACAAAGAAATACTGCCTGCTGGAAAATCAGGACTGTGGCTTACAACACAGAGGAGCAGTGGAATGCAGGGAACTTCAATACTGTCCTGACTACCTATAGGAAACAGGCGTGCCAAACAGAACAGTACAGGAAGTGAATAACCTTCATTACTGCACATTTTTATTTTTTCATCTTTTACTTAACAAATTAATTTTTTTCTTTTTTCCTCGCTTGATTTTACTTATTTAATTATTATATTTTTATTTTAATTAGTATTATTATTATTACTACTTTACCTTTTTTTTAAAAGCTTATTTTATTTTCTCTTTATTTTATTTTATTTTGGGATTAGTGTTCTACATTCTATTTTCATTTTTCCTTTAGCATCATTTTACTTTATTTCAACTTTACATTTATGCCAACACTCTCTTCATCCCTTTTCCCATCTTGTTGTCCTGTTTCTATTAGCCTATTCCTGCTTTAGATTTCCCTTCACTTTACCCCCTGTTAAAAAAATTCATCCTACTTATATATCTAATTTCCAATCCCCTCCTCTAAGTCCATACACACTTCTCTCTTCTCTTTCTTCACTATCCAAATTTTTGTCTCTCTTCCATTTTTTTGTTTTCTTGTTTGTTTGTTTTTGTTCTAGGTTTTATTTTGTTTTCATTTGCCTTGCTTTCTCTTGTCCTATTGTTGTTGTTTGCTTGACTGTTGATTAGATTGGTATTTTGTGTTTGTTTGTGAGATTGTTTCACTTTTTTTGTGTGTGTGTTGTTTTTTTTTTTTTTTTTTGCTTTTGTTCTTATTTGTTTTTTGGTTCTGTTTTTCCTCTCCTCGCTTGTTATTAGTTGTTGTTTGTACTTTGCATTAATCACTGGGTGTTTGTTGTTTGCATTTTTTGGGATTAGTGGTTATTCTATTGGAGTTTTCTCCCCATATAAATAGTCCCTTCTTTTTTAATCTGTTTCTGTTCTAACTTTTTTCCTTTTCTCAATATCATTTTTGCACTCCTTTTTCTTCTTTTTTTTTTTCTTATCACCTAATTCTCTGTTCTCTGGTGGTCACCTTTATTTGGGGTTATTAGTATCGTGAAAAAGTATTTGACAAAATCCAACACCCTTTCTTGATAAAAACTCTCAGCAAAGTAGGAATAGAGGTATCATAACTCAACATAATAAAAGCCCTATATGAGAGACCTACAGCCAACATCATAACCAATGGGCAAAAACTAAAAACATTTCCCCTAAGAACAGGAACAAGACAAGGAAGCCCACTTTCACCACTCCTGTTCCACATAATACTAGAAATACTAGCCATAGTGATCATACAAGAAGAAGAAATAAAAGGCATTCAAATTGGAAAAGAAGAAGTAAAACTGTCCTTATTTGCAGATGACATGATACTATACATAGAAAACCCCAAAGACTCCATCAAAAAACTACTAGACTTAATAAATGAATTTGGTAATGTAGCAGGTTACAAAATTAACACCCAGAAATCTGTGGCCTTTTTATACACCAATATTGAACTCACAGAAAGAGAAATGAAAAAAAAAAAAAAAAAAAACAATCCCATTTACCATTGCCCAAAAAACATTAAGATACCTAGGAATAAACTTATCCAAGGATGTAAAAGACCTGTACTCGAAAAACTACAGGACATTGAAAAAAGAGATAGAGGAATAATGCATAAGCAAATTGAAGACCATACCATGTTCATGGATTGGTAGAATCCACATCATTAAAATGTCCATACTACCTAGAACAATCTATAGATTCAATGCAATACCTATAAAATACCAATGGCATATTTCAAAGATCTAGCACAAACTCTCCAAAAATTTATCTGGAATAAAAAAGACCCTGAATAGCCACAGCTGTCCTGAGAAAGAAGAACAAAGTTGGAGGGATCACAATGTCAGACATCAAATTATATTAACCAGTCATGGTTCTCAAAACTGCCTGGTAAAACAGAGCACCCGGAAATTGACCCAAGACATTATGCTCAATTAATATTTGACAAAGGATACAAGAGCATACAATGGAGTCAAGACAGTCTCTTCAATAAATGGTGCTGTGAAATTTGGTCAGATACATGCAAAAAAACGAAATTAGACCACCAACTTACACCATACACAAAAACAAACTTAAACTGGCTAAAGGACTTGAATGTAAGACGGGAAGCCATAAAAATCCTACAAGACTCCATAGGCAGCAAAATTGCAGACATAGATCATAGCAATATATTTACAGACACAGATCCTACGGCAATGGAGACTAGGGAGAAAATAAACAAGTGGGACTACATCAAAATAAAAAGCTTCTGCACAGCAAGAGAAACCATCAACAAAACTACAAGATAGCCCACTGAATGGGAGAAGTTATTTGCCAATGTTATCTCAGATAAGGGTTTAATCTCCAACATTTACAGGGATCTCATACAACTTCACAAAAGGCGATTAAACGATCCCATCACAAAATGGGCAAAGGACCTAAATAGACACTTGTTGAAAGAGGACATAAGGAAGGGCAAGAGACATATGAAAACATGCTCAAAGTCACTAATCACCCAAGAGATGCAAATCAAAATGACAATGAGGTACCATCTCATACCAGTCAGAATGGCTCTCATCAACAAATCAACAAATGACAAGTGCTGGTGACATGAGGAGAAAAGGAACCCTTGTACACTGTTTGTGGGAATGCAGACTGGTGCAGCCACTGTAGAGAACAGTATGGAGTTTCCTCAAAAAACTAAAAATGGAACTCCCATTTGCCCAGTGATCCCACTTCTAGGAATATATCCCGAGAAACTAGAAACACCAATCAGAAAGGATATATGCACCCCTATGTTCATAGCAGCACAATTTACAATAGCTAAGATTTGGAAAGAGCATAAATGCCCAACAGCAGATGAGTGTATTAGAAAACTGTGGTACATCTACACAATGGAATACTATGTTGCTGCAAAAAGGAAGGAACTCCTACCATTTGCAACAGCATGGATGGAGCTGGAGAGCATTATGCTAAGTGAAATAAGTCAGTCAGAGAAAGATAAATATTGCATGATCTCACTCTTTTGTGGATTATAATGAACAACATAAACTGATGAACAAAAACAGATCTAGAGATAGAGAAGTATTGATCAGATGCTCAAACCTCAGAGGAAAGGTAAGGGAGGGTGGGGGTAACAGGAAGAGATCAACCCAAAGACTTGTATGCATTCATATAAGCATAACCAATGGATAGAGACAGCAGGTGAGTGAGGGCATGTATGGGAGTGGGGTCGGGGGGGGGGTAATGGGGGATATGGACACACATGTAATACCTTAATCAATAAAAAAGCAAAAAGCAAAACAAACAAACAAACAAACAAAACACTCAGATTTCAAAAAAAAACACACAAAAACAAATGTTTTTAATAGAGATGTATTTAAAAAATCAAGAAAAATTAGCAATAAACTATTTAATCCTACAACTTAAAGAACTAGAAAGAGAACAACAAGGACGGCCCAGAATAAGTATAAGGAAGAAAATAATAAAGATTAAAGCAGAAATAAATAACATAGGGACTAAAAAAAAAAATACAAAAAATCAATGAAACCAAGAGCTGGTTGTTTGAAAGGATAAGCAAAATTAATGTACATTGGCCAGAGTCATCAAAGAAACAAAGAGAGTGGACCCAAATAAATAAAATGAGAAACAAAATTGGAGAAGTAACCACTGACAACACAGAAATACAAAGGATTGTAAGAAAATACTGTGAATAACAATATGCCAACAAGCTGGACAATGTGGATGATAAGAACAAATTCCTAGAAAAATACAGTCTCCCATATCTGAGTCAGAAGTAATCAGAAAACCTGAATAGGCCAATAACAACTGATGAAATAGAAGCAGTAATCAAAAAAGTCCCAGGAAACAAAATCCCAGGTCCACATGGCTTCACAGGGGAGTTTTATCAAACATTAAAGAAGAACTATCCTATACTCCTCAAACTATTTCAGAAAATCCAAGAGGAAGGAATGCTTCCAAAGTCTTTTTATAAAGCCAGCATTACCCTAATTCCAAAACCAGATAACAACACAACAAAGAAAGAGAATTACAGGCCAATATCCATGATGAACATAGATGCTAAAATACTCCACAAAATTTTAGCAAATCATATCCAGCAATATATTAAAAATATCATACACCATGACCAAGTGGGATTTATTCTGGGGATGCAAGTTTGGAACAATATCCACAAATCAATAAACATGATACATCACAGAAACGAATTGAAAGACAAAAATCACATGATCATATCAATAGATGCAGAAAAAGCATTCAACAAAATCCAATACCCATTTTTGATAAAACTCTAAGCAAAGGGAATAGAGGGAGCATATCTCAACATGATAAAGTCCATATATGACAAGCTTACAGCCAACATCATACTCATTGTGCAAAAACTAAACCTATTTCCCCTAAGAACAGGAACAGACAGGGATGTCTGCTTTCACCACTCTTATTCAACATAGTACTGGAAGTCCTAGCCACAGCAATCAGACAAGAAGAAGAAATAAAGGCATCCAAATTGGAAAGGAGGAAGTAAAACTCTCATTATTTGCAGATGACATGATATTTTACATAGAACACCCTAAAGACACCATAAAAAAACTAATAGATTTAATAAATGAATTTGGCAATGTAGCAGGATACAAAATCAACACCCCAAAATTGATGGCTTTTTATACACCAATAATGATTTTTTAGAAAGAGAAACTAAACAAACAATACCATTTACCATTACAATAAAAAAATTAATATACTTAGAATAGACCTAACCAAGAAGGCAAAAGCCCTGTACTCAGGAAACTACGGAGCATTGAAAAAAATAGACAGAAGAAGATATAAACAAGTGGAAGAATATACCACGTTCATGAATTAACATCATTAATATGTCCATACTACCCAAGACAATCTACAGCTTAAGTGCAATCCTTATTAAAATACCAACTGCATTATTTCATAGAACAAGAAAAAATACTCCAAAGATTTATATGAAACCAAAAAAGACCCCGAATATCCACAACAATCCTGAGAAAGAACAAAATTTTGAGGAATCACAATACCAGATATCAAGTTATACGACAAAGCTATCATAATCAAACCAGCCCATTACTGGCCCAAGAACAGGAATATAAATCGATGGAACAGAACAGAGAACCCAGAAATCGACCCAAGCCATCATGCTCAATTAATATTTGACAAAGGAGGCAAGAACATACAATGGAGTCAAGACAGTCTCTTCAATAAATGGTGTTGGGAAAATTGGACATATAGATACATGCAAAAAGAAAAAGAAAAAGAAAGTAGATTACCAACTTACACCATACACAAGAATAAACTCAATGTATAAAAGATTTAAATGTAAGTCCTGAAACCATAAAAATCCTAGAAGAAACCATAGGCAGCAAAATCTTAAAAATATCTCATAGCAATATGTTTAGACACATATCGTAAGGTAAAGGAAACTAAGGAGAAAATAAATAAATGGGACCACATCTAAACAAAAAGCTTCTGTACAGCAAACGAAACCATCAACAAAATGAAAAGAGAGCCCACTGTATGTGAGACCATATATGGCAACGATACATCTGATAAAGGGTTAAATCCAAAATACATAAGGAACTCATACAACTTAACAAAAGGAAGACAAACAATCCAATTAAAAAAATGGGTAAAGGACCTAAATAGACACTTTTCCAAAGAGGACATACAGATGGCCAAGATACAAAGAAAAAATGTTCAGTCACTGATCATCTGAAAAATGCAAATCAAAATGACAATGAGGTACCATCTCACACCTGTCAGAATGGCAACCATCGTCCCTGGGTCCGGGTGAGACCATGTGTCCCTGGATCCGGGTGAGGCCGCGTGCACCTAGACCTGGGTGAGCCCAAGTGGCCCTGGGTCTGGGAGAGGCCAAGCGTCCCTGGGTCCGGGTGAGACCATGTGTCCCTGGATCCGGGTGAGGCCTCGTACACCTAGGCCCGGGTGAGCCCAAGTGGTCCTGGGTCTGGGAGAGGCCAAGCGTCCCTGGGTCCGGGTGCGACCATGTGTCCCTGGATCCGGATGAGGCCTCGTGCACCTAGGCCCGGGTGAGGCCACGTGCCCCTGGGTCTGGGAGAGGCTAAGCGTCCCTGGGTCCGGGTGAGACCATGCGTCCCTGGATCTGGATGAGGCCTCGTGCACCTAGGCCCGGGTGAGCCCAAGTGGCCCTGGGTCTGGGAGAGGCCAAGCGTCCCTGGGTCCGGGAGAGACCATGTGTCCCTGGAACCAGGTGAGGCCTTGTGCAACTAAGCCCGGGTGAGGCCACGTGCCCCTGGGTCTGGGAGAGGCCAAGCATCCCTGGGTACGGGTGAAGCCAGATCCTGGGTCCGGGTGAGGCCGTGCGCCCCTGGATCCATCCGGGTGAGGCTGGGTCCCAGGCCCGGGTGAGACCACGCGCCCCTTGGGTATGGGTGAGGCCACGTGCCCCTTAGTCCGGGTTACGCCGTGCCCCTGGGTTCGGCCGAGACCAAACCAGAGGGAGTCGGACCTCCATTACCACCATTTGTCCACCATCCAGAGCTGAGGGGTCAGTGCTGACATGTACACATAAGAAAATACTGGACATTGAAATTGGGTCTCAAAAGAACTGTTGGTCCAGGGGGAAGCTCGCTACAGATTGATTCATTTGCCTGTCAGCATAACTATTATTGCTCGTCTCACATTCAGTTCTTATTAGTATATATCTAGTGACATATGATCTCGCTCATCTAGGGGAAATGATGAACAACATAGACTGAGGAACAAGAACAGAACCAGAAGCAAGGAGGCATCGATCGGACTATTGGGCCTCAGAGGGAGGATAGGGGAGGGTAGGGGGAGGGCGGGGGGAGGGGGAGAGTTCAACCAAAGGACCTGTATGCATGCATATAAGCCTATCCAACGGATAAGTTCAACAGGGGATTGGGGCATGCGTGGGGAGAGGGGTGGGATGGGAATGGGGGGATGAGGACAAATATGTGACACCTTAATCAATAAAGAAATTTAAAAAAAAAAAGAATGGCAACCATCAATAAATCAATAAATGACAAGTGTTGATGAGGGTGTGGAGAAAAGGAACCCTAGTACACTGCTGGTGGGAATGCAGACTGGTGCAACCATGATGAAAAACAGTATGGAGTTTCCACAAAAAATTAAGTATGGAATTGCCATTTGATCTAGTGATCTCACTTCTAGAGATATGTCCTAAGAAACCTGAAGCACCAATCAGAAAGAATGTATGCACTCCTATGTTCATAGCAACACAGTTTACAGTAGCTAAGATATAGAGACAGCCAAAGTGCCCATCAGTAGATGAGTGCATAAAAAAGCTGTGGTACATTTATACCGTGAAATACCATGCAGCAGTAAAAAAGAATCTCTTACCTTTTGAGACAGCATGGAGGGACCTGGAGAGTATCATGCTAAGTGAAATAATTCAATCAGAGAAAGACAAATATCACATGATCACGCTCACATGTGGAATCTAAGTAACAAAATAAACTGATGAACAGAGTGGATCCAGAGACATGGAAGCCTAGAACAGAGTGTGGGATCTCAGAGGTAAGGTAGGGGAGGTTGGCTGGGTGTGAGGTAATCAACCAAAGACCTTGTATGCATATATGCATAACCCATGGACACAGACAATATGGTGCTGAAGAACTGGGTTGGGGTTGTAGGAGCTGGCTGGAAGGGATCAATGGGGGAAAAGGGGAATTATAAAGAATTATTTTTTAAAAAAATACTCAAGCAGAAAAATCTCTTAGATGTTATGTTACAAGTCAATGATTTTCAAACTTTCTTTTAGCTATTTTTAAATCTTTCATGAAATGCAATCTACAAAAGCTGTTTTTTTAAAAAACAATGTTTTATTATTGTGTGCATTTATTTTATAAATACAGGTTATAACTTGTTAAGTCAGTCGATAAGAACAAAGCTGTTTTGATTAAATAAATTGGATGCTCAGGTTGCTATAGAACTGCAATAGTCATCTGTAACCCCCTGACTTCACTTTTTTGTCTTTATCAAAAGAGCCTGATCACAGACCGTCAAACCTCAGACGGAAGGTAGGGGAGGGTGGGGGTAAGGGGGAGAGATCAATCAAAGGACTTGTATGCATGCATATAAGCCTAACCAATGGACACAGACAACAGGGGGGTGAGGGCATGAGTGGGGGCGGGTGGGGGGCAATGGGGGGATAATACCTTAATCAATAAAGAAATTTTTATAAAAGAGAGCCTGATCATTTTTATTAGTTTTGGTTGTATAATAACTTGCAAACATTGCTTACACAGATGAGTAGCTACAAATGCTGACAGGTTAAAACAAAGGAAAGGAAAGATGCTTTTGCAATCTTTGGATATTCTTCAGAGTGATCCAGAGGCTTAAGGTGAAGCATAAGATATTATACAAAATATCCTGTTCCAGATCACATCCATGGGGTAGAATTCATTCAGCAGATACCCCAGTACTATGTCTACAATGTGCTATGCACTGCTCAGAGCACTAGGGACATAGCAGGGGGCAGAACAAATGCACCTGTCCTCCCAAAGTTTAAAACTTCAGCATGTGAGCAATGGACAATCAATAAAATATATAATGAAATATGTAGCATGATTACTACATTGTGGGATAGTACAGGGATGGTGCTATGGGAATTAATAAAGCAGGAAGTGGTAGGGACTCTGGGGTGGAGGGAAATTCAATGTGGCCTCACTTGGAAAGTCTAAGCAAAAGTTTGAAGGAGTGAGAAAAAAGATCCATAAACCATTCAATTCACCATTTAATGTATACAAATGAATGGTTTTTAGTGTACCCACAATCTTTTTAACTATCACTAACATCAATTTTAGAACATTTCATCAACCTTAAGGGAAATTCTGTACCCTTTAATGATGACCCACCTATTTGCCTATCAACTCATCCCCCCAGCCCTAAACAATTATTAATCTACTTTTAGTCTCTATAGATTTGCATGTTCTGTACTTTTTATATAAATAGTGTCATACACTATGTGGTCTTCTGTGATTGGCTTCTTTAATTTAGCAAAATGTTTTCAAGTTTTATCCATGTTGTAGCATGTAGTATTTAAATTCTCTTTATGCCTAATATTCCATTATATATGGATATAGCATTCATTCATCAGTTGATAGACATTGGGGTTGTTTTCACTTTTTGACTATTATGAATAATGCTGCTATAACCATTCATGTACAAGTTTTTGTGTGGACATATGTTTTCACTTCTCTTCGGTATATGCCTAGGAGTGGAATTGTTCGGTCACGTGGTAAATCTGAGTTTACCTTTCAAGGAATTGCCAAATTGTTTTC
This sequence comes from Eptesicus fuscus, assembly GCF_027574615.1. Taxonomy (NCBI): domain Eukaryota; kingdom Metazoa; phylum Chordata; class Mammalia; order Chiroptera; family Vespertilionidae; genus Eptesicus; species Eptesicus fuscus. Next base: position 80,975,493 of record NC_072473.1, on the reverse strand, counting down.
TAACTCCATCATTTTTGCCTGAGTTATTTCAATAGTTTCCTAATTGCTCTCGCTACTTCTGCCTATACTCCTCTTCAGTTTATCCTTACACAATAGCAATCCTGTTATACCTAATTCAGAAGAGACTCCTCAAGCTTAATAAGAGACAGTCTAGAAGCTCTATATGACCTGGTCCCTCAATTACCTTCCTGACTTCATCTCCTATTACTTTCCCCCAGAGTTCATTCTGTTGCAGTCACAATAGCCACTTCCCTATTCCTCTACTACAGCTGGTACTTCTATATCTCAGAGCAATTGCACTTGTTGTTCTCAGAGTCTTAAATGCTCTTCTATCAGATGTCTACATGGCTGCTCAATCACTTCCTTTTGGCTGTTGCTTAAATGTCACATTCTCAAGGAGACCTTTCCTGGTCACCTTATTTTTACCTCTAAATATGTCATATCACCGCTTCTCTCTGCGTGTGTTTTTTTCCTTTGACACAATTTTCTTGAATACTATATACTTTGCTTATTTAATTTATCATTTGTTTCCTGAACTAGAACTAGAGTGAAAGTTCTATGGGGACAGGGATATTTATCTGTTTTGTTCATGTTCACTACTGCATACTCAATACCTAGACCATGTCTGTCACATAGTAAGGATTCAACAAATATTTGAATGAATGAATATATGAATAAATAAATAAATGGTTGGATTTAGACAAACCTAGTTTCAAATATCAGCTCTGCTACTTACCAGCAGTATGACCTTGGAAAAGTTCTACTGAGCCTCAATTTCTTGCATGACTCACAGAGATTCTATAAGAACCCTAATGTGATAATCTATATAAAGCCTTCAGTATAATTCTTGGCATATAAAAAAATATAAGTGACATAACATAATACTTATGACATTTTCTAAAATGCATATTTGAAAACACAGAGGATGAATTACTAAGCCATGTCCTTAAAATGGCAAAATTCCTGAACCAGCAAAGGAACAACAGAGATTTTGGGGGGTTTTAAGGTATCATCTGGGAGTCTTGTCCATTTTCCTAGCTTAAACACCCCTAGGAATGATCTCTATAAGAAGAGATGAGGCTTCTTCTGTCTCCAGCTTTATTTAAAGCCAATTCATCTCTGTGTTTTCAAATTTCTACTGGCTCAGCCATGATTCATGGAGACAGGCACCTCCCTTATAGCCATAGTGAATATCCTGTCATAAGAGGAACCCTGAGAGGGATCTGCCAAGAATATACTGTGAGCCTATGATGGAATCTCATTAGGAGACAGCAGTGTGAGCTCAGATTCAGTATTTCTGTTGCATTTAAGGGATGGAATGATGGAATGTGGAAGTGGTGATGCTGTAGCATCAGAATCCCATGGAGGTCTTGTGAAGCATAAATTATCAAGTTCCACCCTCAGGAGTCTGGACTAGGGTCTAAGAAATTGCATTTATAAGAAGTTCCCAGGCAATGCAATGCTGCTGTGCAGTTATGGGTTCCCTTTGAGAACTATTGCTATAGTCCAACCATATAATCAATCCCTAAGCCTAAGAATATGATTCAGTAGGTCCCAGCCAAGGAATACCCTTTTTAAAGCACGCACTCCACATAATTCTGATAAAAGTGTTCTGTGGACCAACAACAGATGCCTGTATAGATGTTCAGGCCCTGTCCCTGAAGACAATGGCTGAGTAAATTCTGAATTGGGGTCTGAGAATCCATGTGTTGAACAAGACTTCAAATAGCACTGAGGCACATGAAAGTTTGAAAGCCATTGATAAAGGATATCCACATCAGCTAATGAGAGTTTGTATGGGAAAGGCCTTTGAAAGAACTGCTTTTGTGAATAAGGGCCATTGTGCAGATAGAGCTAGCAGGGGGCAGAAAAGATGTAATTAAGTAGTTGCAAGACCCAAGCAAGGTTTTCAGGGGAGGTTAACTTTTGGTCACTTCGTCAAGAACCACTCTGATAGCAGTATATGCAGGCAGACTCCTACTCATTCTTCAATACCTTGTTCTGAATCATCTGTTGCCTGACAGTGACCTTGGTGGCTTCCCTAGAACCTACCCAAAGTGCCCTTTGGACAACTCCTCATTAAGAATTCTAAGATGGCAGAGTTAAGAGGAACCTCAGAGATTATGCACCTAACTTTTCCCTTATGGCATTAGGGATGTACAGACTGAGTCCCAGATAAAAGAATGGACTTAATAGATAATGCAGCCCATACCTGTGCCAGAAAAGGGACTCTGCACGTAATCTAATAACAACAGCTAGGGACTGTGCTAGGCATTTTATATATATTACTAGAGGCCCGGTGCACGAAATTTGTGCACGGAGAGGGGTTGTCCCTCAGCCCAGCCTGTACCCTCTCCAATATGGGACCCCTCAAGGGATGTCCAACTGCCCTTTTAGGCCCGATCCCAGTGGGCAGTCGGATCCCTAAACGGGCAGTCGGACATCCCTCTCACAATCCAGGACTGCTGGCTCCCAACTGCTTGCCTGCCTGACTTCCTGATTGCCCCTAACCGCTTCTGCCTGCCAGCCTGATCACCCCCTAACCACTCTGCGGCCAGCCTGTTTGCCCCCAACTTCCCTCCTCTGCTGGCCTGGTCACCCCTAACTGCCCTCTCCTGCAGGGTTGATCACCTCCAACTGCCCTCCCTTGCAGGCTGGGTGCCTCCCAACTGCCCTTTCCTGCTGGCCATCTTGTGGTGGCCATCTTGTGTCCACATGGGGGCAGGATCTTTGACCACATGGGGGCAGCTATATTGTGTGTTGCAGTGATGATCAATCTGCATAGTACTCTTTTATTAGATAGGATAGAGGCCTGGTACAGGGGTGGGGGCCAGCTGGTTTGCCCTGAAGGGCGTCCCAGATCAGTTGGGGGTTCCCTTGGGGTGTGGGGCGGCCTGAGCGAGGGGCCTGTGGTGGTTTGCAGGCTGGCCACGCCTCCTGGCAACCCAAGCAGAGGCCCTGGTATCTGGAATTTATTTTCCTTCTACAATTGAAACTTTGTAGCCTGGAGCGGAGCCAAGCCTGGGCTCCCTCCAAGGCCAGCAGCCATTTCTGTTGGGGTTATAATTGAAACTTTGTTGCCTTTAGCGGGTGGGCCCGGCCAGGGTGTGCGGAAAGCTTTGCTTCCCCTGTTGCTGGTGGCAACCCTGGCCTGCTCTCTCAAGCTCCATTCTGCCGCCATTTGTTTGAATTTGTTTACGTTCTATAATTGAAACTTTGTAGCTTGAGTGGAGGCTTAGGCCTGGCAAGGGCAGGCGGAAAGCTTGGCTTCCTCTGTTACCTAGGAAACCTTGCTCTCTGTGGCTGTAGCCATCTTGGTTTGGGTTAATTTGCATACTTGCTCTGATTGGATGGTGGGCGTGGCTTGTGGGTGTGTCGGAGGTATGGTCAATTTGCATATTTGTCTATTATTAGATAGGATTTTATATATATTACTAATGGCCTGGTGCACGAAATTCATGCATTGAGGGGGGTTCCCTCAGCCCAGCCTGCACCCTATTCAATCGGGGACCCCTTCGGGGATGTCTGACTGCCTGTGGGATCAGGCCTAAACTGGCAGTCGAACATCCCTCTCACAATCTGGGACTGCTGGCTCCTAACCGCTCACTGGCCTGCCTGCCTGATCGCCCCTAACCACCTCTGCCTGCCTGATCACCCCTAACCACCTCTGCCTGCTTGCCTGATCATCCCTAACTGCTCTCCTGCTGTCCTGATTGCCCCTAATTGCCTCTGCCTCACCCCACACCTGGGACCTGGGCTTCCCTCCCTCTGGCCAGCCACAGGCACCCAGGACCTGGGCCAGCTTCACCCAGGCCGGCTGCAGCCGCAGGGGGCTGTGGGTGATGGCTTTGTCCAGGCTGCAGCAGTTCCCAGGATCACAGGGTGTGCGGCTTGTCCCTCTCCTGGGTCAGAGGTGCAGGTGCAGCTGCTGGCACCTGGGACCCTGAAGGGGGTGGTTTGTCCCTCTTCTGGGCCACAACCTGGTTGGTCCCCATCCTCTCTCCCCAGTGTTCAGTGTCTGAGTTCATTATGGCATGATGGCATGAGGGCATGATGACTATTTGCATATTAGCTCTTTATTATATAGGATTTTAACTTGTCATGGTCTGTCTTCAAGTGGATATTATACCACTCACATCTTGTATAGAAACTTCACTGTAACAAAATTTCATTTTTCCTGGGCAGTCTTTGTGCTATTGTTGTCATGTATTTTACTTCCACAGATGTTATAAAACTGACATTACATTATTATTTGTTTAAATAGTTAATTATCTTTAAATATATTTAAATAATAAGAAACTTCTATTATATTTTTTCCTATGCATTTACTGTCTTTGGTATTTTTCATTTCTTGGCATAGATTGTTATTTGTATCTGGCAAAATTTTATTTCTGCTTGCAGGACTTCTTTTAACATTTCTTACACTACTAATCTGCTGGTGAGAAAAAAATGCAATCTTTTATACATGACAAATATATTTTAACTATTTAAAAAAATATTTTCACTCAGTCTAGAATTATAGAGAGGATTTTCCCCCCTTGTGAGTACTTTAATGATGTTGCTCTACTATCTTCTCCCTTACACTGTTTCTGATGAGAAATATTTTGTAATCCTTATGTTTATTCCTGTGTATAGTGTGTCTCTTTTCTTCTGACTACTTAAAAGATTTTTCTTTTCATCATTGGTGTTGAGCAATGTGGTTTTTATGTGTCTTGATGTAGCTTTCTTTATGTCCTGTGCTTGCTATTCACTGAGCTTCTTTGATCTGTGGGTTTATATTTTTTACTATATTTTGCTAAATTTGGAAATTTTTGAATCATTCTTTCTTCAGATGATTATATATATACAAGTTAGGGCCTCTAGAAGGGACTGGGGAGGAAGAGGAGTGAACCAAACCATAGGGTCAGGACCTCGGCAGGCAATTGAGTGCGGGGAGGCCAGCAGGGCCATCCCTGCAGTGGCCAGTTCATGACCAGCTGCCTGAGACTGGCTTGTTCTTGGGCTGGGGGGTTTCATGCATCTGCTTCGTGCTGCCCAGCAGTGTGGTGCCTGTCGGGGCTGTGCGTAGCTTACGGGGAAGGTAAGGCCTGGGGAGTCGGAGCCTTGATCCTGCACAGTAACCAGATCCGGGCATTGGGAATGCGGCCAGTTCTCTGCACCCTGAGTTGCCCCACTGTTGCGTCCCCAGAGCAGTCATGGTGCCTTCTTCCATCACGGTCCCCTAAGCTCACAGTGATGGAGGTGTGCTGTCATAGGTTTGGGTGAATGGAACATGGAAGACCCCTGGCTGATAGCAGGCGCTGGGTGTTGGCTGGGGAGGTGATCGTGTGGGTTTGCGTGAAGTGCTCACAGTTACAGCTTTGGAAGCCTCTTCCTTAGTTTCTCAGAGAGCTGGTGGTGAGGAAATGCAGGTCTCATCCTGTGTTGCGGTTTCCATGGGAAACCTCCCTGTTGCAGGTGTCAGAGGGGTTGGCTTGGAGTGCCTGTGGCAGAGAGACACCCTTCTCCTGTAACCTCTTCGCAGGCAAACTGGTTGCTGGATACCCTGGAACTGCTCAGCGGATCCCTGCTGTTCCACAGAGTTCTCTGAGCAGCTGTCCATCTTCCACAGAAAAAAAAGTGTGTGCTTGTGCACAGTCACTGCCCAGTCCTGGGCCGGCAGGGGCACCCCAGCCCTGGACGTGTTTGACAATTGTTGTCCAGAATTCCCTTGTTTAACAAAGAAAGTTAAGTTCTCAGTGATGCCCCTGGTTAGAAAGGAAGGGGGTTGGGGAGAGGAGGAGGAGTGGAGCTGCCTCTTCCCCACCTTCCAGAAGGCACAGAGCCTGAGGCATGACCTCCAGCCCGCTCACCTGCCCCAGGGGGAGGCTGCTTCCAGATAGACCTTGAAGGCTGGGCTCTGCTCCTGTGTCCTGCTGGGTCTGAAAAGCAGGAGGCAGAGCCGTGCTCTGACCTGGGCCTCCGGGCAGTGGCATCCTGGTTCTCAGCAGAGACGGTGGCCCTGGGGTCTGACCGCTCCTCAGTGGTTGGAACCGTGTGTAGGAGCCGCTGGCGCACCCCTGGGAGGCAGATACAGCAAGCAAACCATCGACCTCGTTGCCTGGGTGTCAATGCATCCCCCATGACTGCTATGGGCGCTGCTATCTTTGTTGCAAAGTGACGGTTAATTTGCATATTCCCTCTTTATTAGATAGGATATCATGTAGAATCATAACAATCTCATTAAGTAAGCACTAATACGATCCCCCTTTATACCTTCCCCTGCACACTGAGACTTAGAAAGCCTTTTGTACCTACGGAGGCAAGTGTATGTGTGCATTTGAGTAGAGGTTGCTACAAGGGCATGAGCTGGAGAAAGCAATAGTGACAATAGCAATATAAACAATAATAGACCCCTGCCTGGTCAGAGTACTAAATTCCAACCACATAGCAACCATATTTAGAGAGGAGGATTGGAAGCTATTGCATGATGGAAGTCTGAGGATGAAAGGAGACAAAATGGCTGCTCATCTAATAATTGCACATGTGCAGTAAGGGGGAGAAGGGGGAGTTATATACACGGAAGAGGACTTTCCTCTGTCCAGTGGCAGAAAAAAGGCAACTATGCAATTGAGTATGTGCAGTTGGCACAGGGTTATGTAACAAGGGATCCTGGGGTCCAAGCAGCAAGGTGGCAGTGATATATTTGAGAGCTGGGCTTCAACACAGCTATAAAGTAGTTGAACTGGGGGTTAAGTTCAGGTTTGTCTGAAGCAAGAGCCTCTGCTCTTAACTTTTAAATCAGTGAGTCTCACAATTTAGTGTGCCTCATAATAATTTGTAAAGCTGGTTATAAATACAGGTCCTTGAGCCAAACCCAGAGAAATTTTCATCAGAGGGTTCTAGATGGGGTTCAACCAGCCTCTCCAGGAGCTTCTTCTGCAGCTGGTCCAAAGAGCCTATTTTGAAATTTACTATCTTGGACATTCTAACAGATTAACACCATTTCCAGACAACAAAACAGTGCTCATCCACTGTAATTTACATAAAACAGTGGTCACCCACACAAAGATGACCCACCTCTTCTCCTTCAGCCTGTGCCCTGCACCTAGATGTCTTCAGCCCTGGTCACTATTATACTATTCATCAAAGGATTCTGCACCTCAGGGTGTTCAGAACCAAATACTCTGTCTGAAGCCCTGAATTCATGGTCTTTTCCCTTTCCATACAAAAAGGCAAAAAGTCACCACAGCTGGCTCATAATTACTGATAACCCATTAGTATTTCTTTAATTTTATAATATACACATGATTTATAAAATACAAGAAGTTTTAAAACAGCACAAAAATAATTGTAGGGTCTTCTTTCTCACTTCGCATCCCTTATCCCCATTCATTCCCTCTAAAGGAAACCATATCAATAATATATTATGTATCCTTCCAATATTTTTTTTTATCAAGTACTGACTTTGCATATGGCACTCTTCAAATCTATTTGCCCACACAGGTCAGTAATTAGAGTTAAAACTGAATGAATCCTACATATGTGCCAGTCACTTTCCACCTATTACCTCATCTAATCTTCACAACAATCCTGTGACGTTAGGTACTGTTATTATTCCCATTTCACAGATGAGAAAACTTGAGGCTCAGAGAGAATAAGTACTTTTCCCAAAGTCACACAAAAAAAATGCATGGCAGAGCTAGGACCTAGCTGCTCTGACTCCACAGCCTTCATATTTAACCACTGAGCTGTACTGCTTCTTGGAAAAATACAACAACTAACATATACTGAATCTATATCACATGCTTAATCACTAATCCCTTTACCTGCATTGCCTAATTTAACTCTTACAATAACCTGTCAATTTTACAGATAAGGAAGCAGAAGCACAGAAATTAAGCAAGTTGCCCAACACCACACAGCTGGTAACAAGCAAAGCTGTGATATAAAGCTGGGCAATGTGGCTTCAGTGCCTATATACACATGCTGTGTAGAGTTCTTAGGCAGAAAGAACACATAAGAATCTAAAGGCCTCAGACCTCACAACTGCTGAATTAACACATAACCACTCCTGGTGTCCCCTGTCAAGAACACCTCCTGTCCCAGAAAGTTTGACACGCTGTCAACCCTTTCATGTACCCCAGATTCCTCTCATGCAAAATCTTTGAGGCTAGCTGACATGCCTGCTGATCCACAGTGTCTAGCCAAATGACTCATCTCCCATCAGGATAATTACCTGCAGACTGCTCTGCTCTATCTCTGCCAGGCTGTTTCCCTCTGGCTTTTCAATTCCTTGATTGTCTTCTTGTGCAATCTCTGGACCTTAAACTTGGCTTTGGGACTGAGTCTTTCTAGTATTCCATCTTTATTTTTCTCCATTGGAATTTGCCATGGCTGGACCTCCAGGTTTTGTGGGCCAGCTCATCTCAGTAGAAATGCCCACCCTTTCTCTAGCTTTGCATGACCAAACCTCAACCCTGGCTGCTTTTAGCTCTTCCTGTGTGGGCCATACTCAGCCTCCAAGCCCATGCAGTGAGGAGTTCAGCAGTTTGCCTCCAACTCAGTTGCTTTGCATTGCTGTCACCTGCTGTTTGGGGAAGGAAACGGCTAATTTCTCCTGGCAGGTGCTCTGGCAGCTGAGTTAGCCACAGAGTGGCCAGAGCTGCTCTTCTGTGGGTGGTGATGTCTTGGGGTACAACTGCCAATGGATCTCCAGCCCTGCCCATACTCCACCCTCTGGAGAAAGTAGGAAGTTATCTTTTAAAAAAGAAAGAAAGGAAAAAAATAAAACAATAACTTGAGAATCTAAAGCTGCAGCAATCTCTTGCCCATACTCCACCCTCTGGAGAAAGTAGGAAGTTATCTTTTAAAAAAGAAAGAAAGGAAAAAATAAAACAATAACTTGAGAATCTATAGCTGCAGCAATCTCTGAGGCCTTGCCCCAGAATTCCTGCTTTATGGAGGATCCTAAAAGCAGGACAGCAAGAAATGAAGAGGAAATGCTGCTCTAGCAGCTATTCAGTTTCCTTTTGGGGTGTTCTGTGGATATTCTGATTCCCCTTCTCTAGCACCTGCTTACAAGGTGTTAGCCAGGTCTGCAATCTGCAGCACCCTGGATCACAACTGCTCTAACAAAGGTCTTCTAAAACTGGCCTCCACTGATGAGGTTTATCCACTGAGAAGATCTAAGAACTTGGATGCAGAAAACACATCTTTGTCTTTACTAACCTCTAACTTCAGTTTCCTCCAATTCAATGTATAATTTCCTTCCATTACAAACATAAGTAACAGCCCACGGTGGTATTAGCAATACATGTGAGTTTGTCATCAAGAGAAGTCACAGATGGTCGCCTATCACATTACAACAGCTGCAGCTATCTTCAAATAACACTTATACTCATCATGGCTTCAAAATATAGTCATAATAAGATCTGTCACTAGACCTTGTTATTTAATATGTGTTAAAGAAGCATGTATCACTATATCACAAATTCATTTTAACGTTTTATAAACTGTATTTCAATATAATAAATTTCCTTTTTACTCCTGTGTATTTTGTTTTAAGAATTTACAAACATGGTTTTAAGAAGGGGTTCTGTTGGCTTCATAGGCCTACTAAAGGGCCCTGTGGCACCCCAGTCAATAATCTCACCTTTTAGGAATTCTGTCTGGGTCCTGGATGGGTATACTAGTATATGCGTTGAGAGTCATGCTGGGAAGGCTGACTGGCCTGGAATACTACGAAAGGAACAAGTCTGGCTGCTAAAACTGCAAACAGAACAGAACAGAAACGTAGGTATGGACCTAACCATCACAGGGCAGGCCTCATCTCCTTTCCACTGCCACAGGAGCCCACCCTCCCTCCACCCAGAGGCTAGAATAGCTCTGAAGCAAGCTAAAACTCATTCCTACAGCACAGCATATGCCACCAGATGGCGCCATTGTATGAGCTTGTAGCCAGGAGGAGACTGCCCAAAGATCTATGATACAGGCTCTATTCCTAAATTGTGGGGCTTATGAATAAGCCCCAATTAGTACCCTCAGATGACTGTAAGCACTATGGTGTCCCTCTCATGTGCAATTTAAAGTGAAAGCAAAACTAAACTCTAAATTATTTTGCTGAAATTCTAGTGACATTGCTAGATTTCCTGATTTTGAAATTCTGGATAAGGTCTTTGAAATTGAACTTTTTCTGTGCCCATGGTGTGCATTGAGTTTGCCTATCAAAAAGCCCAGAACTACCTACTGTTAAAAGCATAACCAAGCCAAATCCTGCTCTGGACCTTCACTGAGCCCTAACTCTCTTCCCCACCTCAACCCCCCAGTCACAGGGTACTGGACACTGGCAAAACCCAGGATGTCTGGTAATTACCTAAAGGGCTTTGGAAAAGTCTGTGGATGCTACCCAACCAATTCACATGACTCAAGCCAGGCCAAGGAAGGGTGCATCCCAAACCAGACTGTGAATTGGAAAATAATCACTGAGGTGCACATAAGAGTCCACACAAGGCATTATGCAAATGTTCTAGACAGATACAAAGTCACCCTGGAATCTTATCTCTCACCTTTACCCTGCCCCTTGGTCCCTGTCTACAATGGCAAACTTCTACCATCCTCTGGGTATCTGTAACCTATACACACAGTCCTCAACTTACAATTTTTGACTTTATAATAGTGTGAAAGTGATACATTTCAGTGGTAACCATAATTTGAATTTTTACTATTTTTTTCCAGTTTTTTTATTAAGGTATTATATGTGTACATATCTTACCATTGCCCCCCAACCCACTCCCATATATGCATTCACCCCCCAGAGTTTTGCGTCCATTGGTTATGCTTATATGCATGCATACAAGTCCTTCGGTTGATCTCTTATCTTCCCCACCTCTCCCTAACCTTCCTGCTGTAATGTGACAGACTGATGCTTTACTGCCTTTGTATCTATCTTTTTGTTCAACGGTTTATAATGTTCTTTATTATCCATAAATGAGTGAGATCATGTGGCATTTTTCTTTCATTGACTGGATTATTTCACTCAGCATAATGTTCTCCACTTCCATCCAGGTTGCTGTAAATGGTAAGAATTCCTTCTTTTTTATGGCAGCATAGTATTCCATTGTGTAGATGTACCATAGTTTTCTGATCCAGTCATCTGCTGACGGGCACCTAGCTCTGTTTCCAGATCTTAGCAATTGTAAATTGTGCTGTGATGAACATAGGGGTGCATATATCCTTTCTTATTGGTGTTCCCAGTTTCTTAGGATATATTCCTAGGAGTGGGATTGCTGGGTCAAATGGGAGTTCCATTTTCAGTTTTTTGAAGAAACTCCATACTGTTCTCCACAGTGGCTGCACCAGTCTGCATTCCCACCAGCAGTGCATGAGGGTTCCTTTTTCTCCGCAACCTCGCCAACATTTGTCCTTTGTTGATGATAGCCGTTCTGAAAGGTGTGAGATGGTACCGCATTGTTGTTTTGATTTGCATCTCTTGGATAATTAGTGACATTAAGCATGTTTTCATGTGTCTCTTGGCCTTCCTTCTGTCTTCCTTTGAAAAGATTCTATTTAGGTCCATTGCCCATTTTTTTATTGGATCATTTATCTTCCTTTTATTAAGTTGCATAAGCTGCCTGTAGATGTTGGAGATTAAACTTTTATCAGTGATAGCATTTGCAAATATGTTCTCCCATACAGTGGGCTTTCTTGTTATTTTGTTGATAGTTTCTTTTGCTGTAAAAAAGCTTTTTATTTTGATGCAGTCCCATTTGTTTATTTTCTCTTTAGCTTCCATTGCCCTAGGGGCAGTATCAGTGAAGAAGTTCTTTTGGCATATGTCTGAGATTTTGGTGCCTGTGGATTCCTCTCGTATTTTTATGGTTTCCCATCTTCTGTTTAAGTCCTGTATCCATTTTGAGTTTATTTTTGTGTATGGTGTAAGTTGGTGATCTAGTTTCATTTTTTTGCATGTATCTGTCCAATTTTCCCAACACCATTTATTGAAGAGACTGTCTTGATTCCATTGTGTATTCATGCCTCCTTTGTCAAATATTAATTGAGCATAGTGGTTTGTGTCAGTATCTGGATTCTCTATTCTATTCCATTGATCTATATGTTTGTTCTTGTGCCAGTACCAGGCTGTCTTGAGAATAGTGGCTTTGTAATACAGCTTGAAATCTGGTATTGAGATCCCTCCTACTTTATTCTTCTTCCTCAGGATTCTGGTGGCTATTCGGGGTCTTTTTTTATTCCAGATGAATTTTTGGAGAGTTCTTTCAAGGTCTGTGAAATATGCCATTGGTATTTTAATGGGGAGTACATTGAATCTATAGATTGCTTTGGGTAATATGGACATTTTAATGATGATGATTCTACCAATCCATGAACATGGTAACGTTCTTCCATCTGTTTACGTCTTCCTCTATCTCTTTTTTCAGTGTCCTGGAGTTTTCCACGTATAGGTCTTTTACCTGCTTAGTTAAGTTTATTCCTAGGTATCTTAATTTTTTTGGTGTGATGGTAAATGGGATTGCCTTTTTAGTCTCTTTTTTTTTTAAATATTTTTATTGAGGTATTATATGTGTACATATCTTACTATTACCCCCCCCCCACCCCACACCCACACATGCCCTCCCCCCCCCCAGAGTTTTGCGTCCATTGTTTATGCTTATATGCATGCATACAAGTCCTTCGTTTGATTTCATAACTCCCCCACCTTTCCCAAACTTTCCCCCTGTACTTTGAAAGTCTGTTTGATGCTTTACTGTCTCTGTATCTATCTTTTTGTTCACCACTTTATAATGTTCTTTACTATCCCTAAATGAGTGAGATCATGTGGTATTTTTCTTTCATTGACTGGCTTGTTTCACTTAGCATAATGTTCTCCAATTCCATCCAGGTTGCTGCAAATGATGAGAATTCCTTCTTTTTTATGGCAGCATAGTATTCCATTGTGTAGATGTACCACTGTTTTCCGATCCAGTCATCTGCTGATGGGCACCTAGGCTGTTTCCAAATCTTAGCTATTGTAAATTGTGCTGCTATGAACATAGTGGTGCATATATCCTTTCTGATTGGTGTTTCTAGTTTCTTCGGATATATTCCCAGGAGTGGGATTACTGGGTCAAATGGGAGTTCCATTTTCAGTTTTTTGAGCAAACTCCATACTGTTCTCCACAGTGGCTGCACCAGTCTGCATTCCCACCAGCAGTGCACGAGGGTTCCTTTTTCTCCGCATCCTCGCCAACACTTGTTGTTTGTTGATTTGTTGATGATAGCCATTCTGACAGGTGTGAGATGGTACCTCATTGTTGTTTTGATTTGCATCTCTCGGATAATAAGTGACTTTGAACATGTTTTCATGTGTCTCTTGGCCTTCCTTCTGTCTTCTTTTGAAAATATTCTGTTTAGGTCTGTTGCCCATTTTTTTATGGGATCATTTATCTTCCTCTTATTGAGTTGCATAAGCTGCCTGTAGATGTTGGAGATTAAACCTTTATCAGTGATAGCATTTGCAAATATGTTTTCCCATGCAGTGGGCTTTCTTGTTGTTTTGTTGATGGTTTCTTTTGCTGTAAAAAAGCTTTTTATTTTGATGTAGTCCCATTTGTTAATTTTCTCTTTAGCTTCCATTGCCCTAGGGGCAGTGTCAGTGAAGAAGTTCTTGTGGCATATGTCTGAGATTTTGTTGCCTGTGGATTCCTCTAGTATTTTTATGGTTTCCCGTCTTATGTTTAAGTCCTGTATCCATTTTGAATTTATTTTTGTGTATGGTGTAAGTTGGTGATCTAGTTTCATTTTTTTGCATGTATCTGTCCAGTTTTCCCAGCACCATTTATTGAAGAGACTGTCTTGACTCCATTGTATGTTCATGCCTCCTTTGTCAAATATTAATTGAGCATAGTGGTTTGGGTCGATATCTGGGTTCTCTATTCTGTTCCATTGATCAATATGTCTGTTCTTGTGCCAGTACCAGGCTGTTTTGAGAACAGTGGCTTTGTAATACAGCTTGAAATCTGGTATTGAGATCCCACCTACTTTATTCTTCTTTCTGAGGATTGCTGAGGCTAGTCGGGGTCTTTTTTTATTCCAGATGAATTTTTGGAGAGTTCTTTCTAGGTCTGTGAAATATGCTGTTGGTATTTTGATGGGGAGTGCATTGAATCTGTAGATTGCTTTGGGTAGTATGGACATTTTAATGATGTTGATTCTACCAATCCAGGAACATGGTATGTTCTTCCATCTGTTTACGTCTTCCTCTATCTCTTTTTTCAGTGTCCTGTAGTTTTCTGCGTATAGGTCTTTTACCTCCTTAGTTAAGTTTATTCCTAGGTATCTTAATTTTTTTGGTGCGATGGTAAATGGGATTGCTTTTTTAGTCTCTCTTTCTGTAAGTTCATTATTGGTGTATAGAAAAGCCATAGATTTCTTGGCGTTAATTTTGTATCCCGCTACATTGCCGAATTCATTTATTAAGTCTATTAGTTTTTTGATGGAATCTTTTGGGTTTTTTATGTACAATATCATGTCATCTGCAAATAAGGACAGCTTCACTTCTTCTTTTCCAATTTGGATGTCTCTTATTTCTTCTTCTTGCCTAATTGCGATAGCTAATACTTCCAGTACTATGTCAAACAGGAGTGGTGAGAGTGGGCATCCCTGTCTTGTTCCTGTTCTTAGGGGAAATGGTTTTAGTTTTTGCCCATTGAGTATGATGTTTGCTGTGGGTTTATCATAAATAGCTTTTATTATGTTGAGGTATGAGCCTTCTATTCCCACCTTGTTGAGAGTTTTTATCAAGAAAGGGTGTTGGATTTTGTCAAATGCTTTTTCTGCATCTATTGATATGACTATGTGATTTTTATCTCTCAATTTGTTTATGTGATGTATCACGTTTATTGATTTGCGGATATTGTACCATCCTTGCATTCCTGGAATAAATCCTACTTGGTCATGGTGTATGATCTTTCTGATGTACTGCTGGAGCCGATTTGCTAGAATTTTGTTGAGGATTTTGGCATCAATGTTCATGAGGGATATTGGCCTGTAATTCTCTTTCATTGAGTTGTCTTTATCTGGTTTTGGTATTAGGGTGATGCTGGCTTCATAGAAGGAGCCTGGAAGTGTTCCTTCCTCTTGATTTTTTTGGAATAGTCTGAGGAGGATAGGTTTTAGTTCTTCCTTGAAAGTTTGATAAAACTCTCCTGTGAAGCCATCTGGCCCCGGGCTTTTGTTTGCCGGAAGCTTTTTGATGACTGCTTCAATTTCTTCCATAGTTACTGGCATGTTGAGCTGTTTAGAATCTTCCTGATTGAGTTTTGGAAGGTTGTATTTTTCTAGGAATATGTCGATTTCCTCTAGGTTGTCCAGTTTGTTGGAATAGAGTTGTTCGTAGTATTTTGTAACAATCCTTTGTATTTCGTCGGGGTCTGTTGTTATTTCACCTCTTTCATTTCTGATTTTGTTTATTTGGGTCCTCTCTCTTTGCTTCTTGGTGAGCCTGGCTAGAGGTCCATCAATCTTGTTTATCCTTTCAAAGAACCAGCTCTTGGTTTTGTTGATCTTTTGTATTGTTTCTTTGGTCTCTATGTCGTTTATCTCCGCTCTGATCTTTATTATTTCTTTCCTTCTGCTTATACTGGGCTTATCTTGTTGCTCTCTCTCTAACTCTTTGAGTTGTTGGGTTAGGTAATTTATTACCATTGTTTCTTGTTTTTTGAAGTAGGCTTGTAGAGCTATGAACTTCCCTCTCAGGACTGCTTTCATTGTGTCCCATAGATTTTGGATTGTTGTGTTTTCATTGTCGTTTGTTGCCATGATGTTTTTTATTTCTTCCTTGATGTCTTTGGTAACCCAGTCATGGTTTAATAACATGCTGTTTAGTCTCCAAGTGTTTGATTTCTTTGGGTTGTTTTTATTGTAGTTGATTTCCAGTTTTATGCCACTGTGATCTGAGAAGATACTTGATATGATTTCTATCTTCTTGAATTTGTAGAGACTTTGCCTATGTCCTAACATATGGTCTATCTTTGAAAATGACCCATGTGCACTTGAGAAGAATGTATATTCTGTGGCTTTGGGGTGAAATGTTCTGAAGATGTCGATTAATTCCATCTGTTCTAGTGAGTCATTTAGGATTGATGTTTCTTTGCTGATTTTTTGTTTAGAGGATTTGTCCAATGGTGATAGTGGGGTATTGAAGTCTCCTACTATGTTTGTATTACTGTCAATCTCTCCTTTGATATCTTCCAGGAGTTTTTTAATGTATCTTGGTGCTCCTGTATTGGGTGCATATATGTTTACCAGAGTTATTTCTTCTTGTTGGATTTCTCCCTTTAGTATTATGAAGTGGCCTTCATTATCTCTTGTTATGTCCTTCACTTTGAGATCTAATTTGTCAGATATAAGTATTGCAACCCCAGCTTTTTTTTCATTTCCATTTGCCTGGAAAACCTTTTTCCATCCCTTTACTCTCAGTCTGTATGCATCCTTTTTTTTGAGGTGGGTTTCCTGTAGACAGCAGATATCTGGGTTTTGTTTTCTTATCCAGTCTGTTACCCTGTGTCTTTTGATTGGGGCATTCAATCCATTTACATTTAAAGTTATTATTGATAGGTACTTATTTGACGCCATTTTTATTCTATACCCCTGTGTACCTTCTTTGCTTCCTATTTCTTTCTTTCTTTTTTTTTTTTTTTACAGCAGACCCTTTAGCATTTCTTTCATTGCTGGTTTGGTGGTGATAAACTCCCTTAGTCCTTTTTTGTCTGTGAAGCTCCTGATTTCACCTTTAATTTTGATTGATAGCCTTGCTGGGTACAGTATTCTTGGATTTAGACCCTTCCTTTGCATGACTTGGTATATTTCATTCCATTCCCTTCTGGCCTGATGAGTTTCTGTTGAGAAATCAGTTGCTAGTCTGATGGGGGTTCCTTTGTATGTAACTGTCTGTCTCTCTCTGGCCGCTTGTAAGATTCTTACTTTGTCGTTGGTGTTTGCCAACTTAACTATAATGTGCCTTGGCGTCGGTCTTTTGGGGTTCATTTTGCTTGGAACTCTGTGAGCTTCTTGGATTTGTGTGGGTTTTTTCTTCCCTATATCAGGGAAGTTTTCTGTTATTATTTCTTCAAACAGGTTTTCTATTCCTTGCTCAGTTTCCTTTCCTTCTGGCACCCCTATTATCCTGATGTTGTTTTGTTTTGTATTGTCCCGAAGTTCCCTTATGCTCTCCTCAATCTTTCTAATTTTTGTTTCTAGAAGCTGTTGTAATTGGGTATTTTTTTCCATCTTGTCTTCTAGCTCACTTATGCGGTCCTCTGCTTCATCTAGTCTACTCTTGATGCTTTCTATTGAGTTCTTTACAGCAGCGATGTCATTTTTCATTTCTTCTTGGTTCTTCTTCATTTCTTCTTGGTTCTTACTCATATTGTCGAATTTGTCTTCCATCCTTTTCAGCCACTTTATGACCATTTCTCTGAATTCTTTCTCTGATAGGTTGTTTGCCTCTAAATCGTTTACTTCCTTTTCTGGTGATGCCTGATTCTCTATCCTGTTTGGGCTGTTTCTTTGTCTCCCCATGGTCTCTCTTCTCCGGATGTCTGGTTATATAGATTTCTCTCTCTGGCGTTGATTTAAAGGTATAAAATACAACACAACCAGGCACAACAGACAAGGCACTGAACAGAATTGTATTCACGATATTAATAACCTCCAATAAAGGTAACCACCAGAGAAAGACAAATTAGGGAATAGGAGTGGAAGAGGGAGAGTAAAAAGAAAGAACAACAACGAAGAAAAAAAAAAACAACAAAGAGTGTGAATCTGAACTTGGGAAAAGAGCAGAAAGAAAGAAAAGAAAAAACAGAAAAGAAAAAGAAAAGAAAAAAAAAGTAAGAGAGACAAGAATGATACTAAGAGAGAAACGGGGAACAAACTATATATATGGGGAGTAAACTCCACTAGAACAACCACTATTCCCAGCAAATTCCAGCAACATGAGCCTGGAGATTAATACAAACTGCAACACCAACTAATATCAAGTGAGGCAAGGGAAAACAAAAGTAAAAAACAAACAAAAACAAAGCAAACAAAAGAACCAACCAAACCAACAAAAAGAATAATCAAAACAATCTCATAAAAAAGCATAAAAATTCAATCTAATCAACATTCAAGCAAACAACAACAAAAGGCCCGAGAGAAAAATAATTTTTTAAAGGTAGCGTAGAGAGAGGTTTGTATGGATTTGGAGCAGGGGGTTGGGAATTAGATAATATAAGTAGGGTGAAGTTTTAGCAGGGAGTAAACTGAAAAAGTAGGGAAAATCTAAAGCCAGAAAGGGTTAAGATAAACTGGGGACCCAAAGGGGAAAGGTTAGGAGGAGAGTGATGGCATAATTTTAGCTTTGAGATAGGGTAAAGCGATTGTAAGGGAAAGATGCAAATCGAATGTAGGACACTAATCCAAAAATAAAAGAAAGGGAAAATCTAATGACATTAAAAAAAAAAAAAGTAAAATAATAGTAATAATAGTGCTGATTGAAAATAAAAATGTAATAATTAAAAAGGTGAAAATCAAGTGAGGAAAAAGAAAAAAAATATTAGTTTCTTAAGTAAAAGATGCAAAAAATGAAAATAAAAAAATATGAGAATAAAAAAATTAAAAAATTGAAAAAAGAATTGAAAATTAAAAAATAGGAAGACTAAAATGTGCAGTAGCGGCTGTCATTCACTTCCTCTATTATTCTGTTTGGTACGCCTTTTTCCCAGTCTGGGCGGTATTTCAGTTCAGCTTCATTCCAGGGCTCCTCAGTGTTGGAAGCCAGTCCTGCTTTTTAAGCCAGCCCTGTCTTAATTTCTCGTATTTATTTTTGATTACACCAGAGACAATTAGCGTTTCAGCCCCTAGGTGGCAGTGTTTCTGAATTGACTTCCGGGCCTCTCTAGCTCTTTTTTCTTTTTTTTTTCCCCCTTCTATGGCACTCACTACCAGTTTGTGGAGGTGTGCGCCTCAGAGCTGCCTCTCTGATGGTCACACGCAGCTCTGGTCCCCAGGTTCCGAAAAAACACCTTCCCCCTGCAGTCTTTCAGGGTTTCCACCTGGGTTTACCTCTGTATTGGGCTTAGCAATCAGAGTCGGAAAGAGCCCAGGTGTGCGGACCGTGGGTCTGTGCCCCAGACTAAGGAGCCTGCACTCCTTTGAAAATTCTTAGTCTGACCCTCCTCGTCAGATTAAAATGAGTTGCTTTCAAGAGGTCACTTCTGTTAGCAGCTCAGAAGACCCCGCTCCTCATTCACGGATCACGGCAGTTCCAACTGCCGCTGATTTTTCTAGGCACAGACCTCCCGGCTCCTGCCGGTCCTGCGGCTGCCGCGCTTCCCTCACCCAGCGCCTCCCTCACCCACCGCGGGGATCAGAAACCGCAGCTTATTTCAGACAAAATCTGACCTTTCCGTGGTGCAGTGAAGAGTTTCTTTGAATCCAAATGTTTGTGCTGATAGGGGACCGGTGGTCTGGTGCTCCCAGCAGTTCAGTGTTTGCAGTTGTCGCGGAAAGTCAGGTTTCCACTAAAATCCTCCTTTCCTTGCAAGATGGCGAGGCGCCCGGCGAGCCCGCAGCTCCAGGAGGGGACCCAGCCCCTGTGGGTGCTGCGCGGTCAGAGGAACACTGCCCAGCACTCCCCCGCCTTCTCCTGGAGTTTAGCTGTCCCTTGGCTTGCCCACATACACTCCCTCTGCGAGCCTCTGCTGCTCCGACTCTCCGACCCAGGAACAGACTCCAAACCCGACTCTATTCCGTCGCCATTTTCCTTTTTTCAGTTCTAGTCTCTCTTTCTGTAAGTTCACTATTGGTGTATAGAAAGGCCATAGATTTCTTGGCGTTAATTTTGTATCCTGCTACATTGCCTAATTCATTTATTAAGTCTATTAGTTTTTTGACGGGGTCTTTCGGATTTTTTATGTACAATATCATGTCGTCTGCAAATAAAGACAGCTTTACTTGTTCTTTTCCAATTTGGATGCCTTTTATTTCTTCTTCTTGTCTAATTGCAATGGCTAATACTTCCAGTACTATGTCAAACAGGAGTGGTGAGTGTGGGCATCCCTGTCTTGTTCCTGTTCTTAAGGGAAATGTTTTTAGTTTTTGTCCATTGAGTGTGATGTTTGCTGTGGGTTTATCATATATCGCTTTTATTATGTTGAGGTATGAGCCTTCTATTCCCACCTTGTTGAGAGTTTTTATCAAGAAAGGGTTTTGGATTTTGTCAAATGCTTTTTTTGCATCAATTGATATGACTATGTGATTTTTATCTCTCAATTTGTTTATGTGATGTATCACTTTTATTGATTTGCAGATATTGTACCATCCTTGCATTCCTGGGATAAATCCTACTTGGTCATAGTGTATGATCTTTCTGATGTACTGCTGGAGCCGATTTGCTAGAATTTTGTTGAGGATTTTGGCATCCATGTTCATGAGGGATATTGGTCTGTAATTCTCTTTCATTGTGTTGTCTTTATCTGGTTTTGGTATTAGGGTGATGCTGGCTTCATAGAAGGAGCTTGGAAGTGTTCCTTCCTCTTGAATTTTTTGGAATAGTCTGAGGAGGATAGGTTTTAGTTCTTCCTTGAATGTTAGGTAAAACTCTCCTGTGAAGCCATCTGGCCCTGGGCTTTTGTTTGCCGGAAGCTTTTTGATGACTGCTTCAATTTCGTCCATAGTTACTGGCCTATTGAGCTGTTTAGATTCTTCCTGATTTATTTTTGGAAGGTTATATTTTTCTAGGAATATGTCCATTTCCTCCAGGTTGTCCAGTTTGTTGGAATAGAGTTGTTCATAGTATTTTGTAACAATCCTTTGTATCTCAGCGGAGTCTGTTGTTATTTCACCACTTTCATTTCTGATTTTGTTTATTTGGGACCTCTCTCTTTGCTTCTTGGTAAGCCTGGGTAGAGGTTCATCAATCTTGTTTATCCGTTCAAAGAACCAGCTCTTGGTTTTGTTGATCTTTTGTATTGATTCTTTGGTCTCTATGTCGTTTATCTCCACTCTGATCTTTATTATTTCCTTCCTTCTGCTTACACTGGGCTTTTCTTGCTGCTCTCTTTCAAACTCTTTGAGTTGTAGGGTTAGGTAATTTATTACCATTGTTTCTTGTTTTTTGCAATAGGCTTGTAGAGCTATGAACTTCCCTCTCAAGACTGCTTTCGCTGTGTCCCATAGATTTTGGATTGTTGTGTTTTCATTGTCATTTGTTGCCATGATGTTTTTTATTTTTTCTTTCTTCCTTGATCTCTCTGGTGACCCAGTCCTTGTTTAATAGCATGCTGTTTAGTCTCCATGTGTTTGATTTCTTTGCATTGTATTTATTGTAGTTGATTTCCAGTTTTATGCCACTGTGATCTGTGAAGATGCTTGATATAATTTCTATCTTCTTGAATTTGAAGAGACTTTGCCTGTTACCCAGCATATGGTCTATCTTTGAAAATTACCCATGTACACTTGAGAAGAATGTACACTCTGTGGCTTTGAGGTGAAATGTTCTGAAGATGTCAATTAATTCTATCTGTTCTAGTGAGTCATTTAGGATTGATGTTTCTTTGCTCATTTTGTGTTTAGAGGATTTGTCCAATGGTGATATTGGGGTATTAAAGTCTCCTACTATGATTGTATTGCTATTAATCTCTCCGTTGATATCCTCCAGGAGTTTTTTTTTATGTATTTGGGTGCTCCTATATTGGGTGTGTATATGTTTACCAGAATTATTTCTTCTTGTTGGATTTCTCCCTTTAGTATTATGAAGTGGCCTTCCTTATCTCTTGTTATGGCATTTACTTTGAGGTTTATTTTATCAGATATAAGTATTGCTACCCCAGCTCTTTTTTCATTTCCATTTGCCTGAAAGATATTTTTCCATCCCTTCACTTTCAATCTGTGTGAGTCTCTTGTTCTGATGTGGGTCTCTTGTAGACAGCATATATATGGGTCATGTTTTTTTATCCATTCAGCCACTTGATGTCTTTTGATTGGAGCATTTAGTCCATTTACATTTAAAGTTATTACTGAAAGGTATTTGTTTGTAGTCATATCTACTTTTGTGTCTGTATTCCTTTTTACCTGTTTATTTCTTCTTTTTACAGTATTCCCATAGCATATCTTGCATTGCTGGTTTGGTGGTGATAAACTCCCTGAGCCTTTTTTTGTCTTCGAAGCACCTTATTTCCCCTTCAATTTTGATTGATAACCTTGCTGGATATAGTATTCTTGGATTCAGTCCTTTGCTTTACAACACTTTGTATACCTCCTTCCATTCTCTTCTAGCTTGTTGTGTTTCTGTTGAGTAATCATTTGATAATCTGATGGGTGTTCCTTTGTAGATAACTCTCTGTCTCTCTCTTGCCACCTTTAACCCTTTGCACTCGCTTGCTTTTTTCTCGATTCCTTTATTCTAATGGTAACCATGTAGAGTCACACTTGGCATCCAAGTGCAAAAGGTTAAGAGTCTCTCTTTATAATTTATATTTGCCATTGAAATTATGACATGTCTTGGTGTGGGTCTTTTGGGGTTGATCCTGCTTGGGACTCTCTGTACTTGTGTAACTTTTATCTTTCCCATATCCAGGAAGTTTTCTGTCATTATTTCTTCAAATAGATTTTCTAATCCCTGCTGCTCTTCTTGTCCTTCTGGCATCCCTATTATACGCATGTTACTTTGTTTCATGTTGTCCCAAAGCTCCCTTAGGCTTTCCTCCTGCTTTTTAATTTTTTTCTCCAATTGCTGGTCAGATTGAGCTTGTTTCTGTACCTGATCTTCTAACTCAGTAATTCGGTCCTCTGCTTCTTTTAGTCTATTGTTAAAACTTTCCATGGTGTTTTTGATTGTAGCTATATCACTTTTCATTTCTTCCTGATTCTTGCATAAGTTGTTGATTTTCTCATCCATCCGATGTATAAATTCCACGACCATAAATCTGAACTCTTTTTCGGTCATGTTACAAGCTTCAGTTTCACTAATTTCCTTTCTTGGCGACTCTTCATTTTCTTTCCACTGTGAATTGTTTCATCTCCCCATTCTGACTATCACCAGAAAGCTCAAGCTTCAGTTTGCATGGACCTGGGCCATGTGCGGTGGGGACTTCGCTCCACCCGAGTTTCATTGAAGTGCTCTGACACTAGGATATGTGGCTACCATTGGTTGGTGGGAGCTAGTCTTACCCAGGGTCAGTGTCCCCGGTGTTCCGTGTGGTCTCGTGTGCACACTTAGAATAAGGGGCCCTGTCTGTAACACACTGTTGGTATGTGCCGAAAATGAGATTCTTAGCATGTGACAGGAGTCAGAGCTTCCCTGTGTCTGCACCAAGAATTGAGTGTCAGAGTCTCTGTTGCCTCGTGTGGTTAATCGTTGAGAATCAGGGTCCCTGTGTGTGCATGCACCAACAATTGGAGTCAGTGGCTCTTAGTGTGAATGCACTATGAGTCAGGGATCCCAGGCAGCTGTGTCCAGCGTGCCAAATTCCCTGAAGTGGAGCTGCATCTATACTTTGAATTTTTAATTTGAATCTTTTTCCAGGCTAGTGACATGCAGTATAATACTCTCTTGTGATGCTGGACAGCAACAGCAAACCCGTAGCTTCGAGTCAGCCTTGTGATCACCAGGATAAATCACTTGATATCCATTGTCAGATGATTTTGCCCAACTGGAGACTAATGTGTTTTGAGCATGTTTAAAGTAGGCAAGGGCAAGCTATGATGTTCGTTTGGTAGGTTATGTGTATTAAATGCTTTTAGACTTAGGATACTTTCAACTTATGATGGGCATATTGGAATGCTAGCCCATCATAAGTTGAGGAGCATCCATACATCTCAGTATGTTTCTAGAAGTTCCCTCTACAACCTTTCCTACATGAATTTCTGCCAGTCTTCATCAGACCTTCTGCCTCCCCAACAGGGACCCAGTACTCTTTGTAAAAAGTAAGATCAAGAACTCTAGCTCTGCCAGGACTCTGCAGCGTCAGTTCTTTACCATTTGGAACCTTTCCTAATTCCAGTAATTGCCAAACCCCTGGAAGAACCTCTAGGGAACCCATGGATGATACAAAGTTAGACTTCCACATCACCTAAGGAATGTACTCCTAATCAAATGCAGGAGGGTGACCAAGAAACTCTACTATTTATGTGTTTATTGATTGATTGATTGATTCATATTTTTATTTTGTTATATATATATATATATATATATATATATATATATATACACTTATATATATCCTATCTAATAAAGAGGGAATATGCTAATTGACCATCACTCTGTCACAAAGATGGCTGCACCCACAGCTGAAGCCAAGGAGCTTTAACAAGCAATCAGCAGAGACCTGAGGCTACACCCTCCCCTGCCTACATGGGGCTTGACAGGGAATGTCAGGCTGTGTCCCCCACCTGGCAGGGCTTGAGGGCTTGACAGGGGATCTCAAGCCATGCCCCCCACCTGGCAGGGCTTGACAGAGGACCTCAGGCTGGGCCCCCCACCCAGCAGGGCTTGACAGGGGACCTCAAGGTGCGCTTCCCAACATGGTGCTGGGCCAGGGGACCTCAGACTGCACCCCCTGCCCAGCGGGGCTTGACCGGGGACCTCAGGCCATGCCCCCCGCCCCAGCACTGGGCCAGGGGACCTGAGGCTGTGCCCCCCTGCCTTGCTGGACTTGACAGGGGACCTCAGGCCATGCTCCTTACCCAGTGGGGCTTGATGGGGGACCTCAAGGTGCTCCCCCAGTGCTGGGTCAGGGGAACTCAGGCCGTGTCCCCGCCCAGTGGGGCTTGACAGGGGACCTGAGGCTGCACCCCTCTCCCAGTGCTGGGCCGGGGGACCTGAGGCTGTGGCCCCCTGCTTGGTGGGGCTTGACAGGGGATCTCAGGCCATGTCCCCCACCTGGCAGGGCTTGATGGAGGACCTCAAGGCACGCCCCCAACCCTGGTCTGGGCTGGGGGACCTCAGACCATGCCCCCCATCCTGGTGCCAGGCCAGGGGACCTGAGGCTATGCCCCCTGCCTGGCAGGGCTTGACAAGGGTGGGACTGGCCAGGTCTGGATCTAGCCCAATGGGGAGGGGCTGGCCAGGTCTAGGTCTCACGCAATTTTGAGGCGGATGTGGGTGCGTGGGGACTTGACTCTGGATCCCGTGGTGAGCCCCAGACTCTGACAGGAGGAAGGTTTTCATATACATTTTACTAATTTTCTTTCATCTCTGACACTTCTATTATAGAGAAAGGGCGAATAGCAATATTAAATTATTTCCTCTAATTAATCCCCTTTTAATGTGCATGAATTTCATGCACCAGGTCACTAATATATATATATAGTTTTGTTGTTCCACTTATTTATTCATTCATTGCTTTATGCTTTTATTTGACCTGACTTGGGATCAAACCCCCAACCTTGGCATAGTGGGACAACTCTCTAGCCAACTGAGCTACCCAGTCAGGGTGAAACTCCACCATTTTAGACTTGCTCCAGACAATTCTTGAGTCTGATACTTGCCTGCAGCTTGCACATGTCAGTTTTTCAAACAGCTGATGCATCAGATCCCATGAGAACCTCTGTAACCGAGTTTCATTGTTATTACTTCTGTATTCCAAGTATTTGGTTCAGCTACCCTGGACCTGCTGCAGCAGTATTTATACTGGTAAATGAACATTTTACAAATGAAGAGTTCCTTGGCCTCTTTCTACCTGACCAGGGCATCTTCATGGAATCAAGTAAGAAAGAAGTTTACTAATCTAAAGAAGGATCCCTCTGAACTCTGAAGGATAGATATAAAGCAATTTCTGCCTTCCACTGAACACTATTTTCATTTTTTAAACTTTCTGTCTCACTGCTATCAAGTGCCAGGAAATAATTCAGTTGGGATGAATTGTGCACTGGTGAGGCTGTAGCCCTCTTTCACACAGACCTGGATAAGTCTGCCCTTTGGAGGGTTTGATTGGGGGTAGGTAGCAGGAGTGGTATCTGGCCCATATCAGCCTGGTGCCTGTAAGACAGCTGGCTGTTCTTGCCACATGTAGGCCACTGTCATTCATTAGGAATGGAATGCCATCCTAAGCCTTGTTTATAGCCTAGGTGCAAAATCCTTATAACTCTGTGTTTAAACTTACCTTAAAATTTTTATTCTCTAAAACCCATGTCACCCCAATAAATTCAATACAAAATAAAAGTACTTTAAGAAATACTTTTTATTATTACTACTAGAAGCCTGATGCATGAAATTCCTGCACTTATGCGGGGGTCCCCTCAGCCCAGCCTATGCTGTCTTGCAGTCCGGGACCCCTTGGGGGATGTCCCACTGCCAACTTAGGCCCATTCCTAGCACTGCCATGGAGGCGGGAGTGGCTCCCATTACTGTCACTGTGCTCCCCATCCATGAGCCCAGCTTCTGGCTGAGCGGAGCTTCCCCTGTGGGAGTGCACTGACTACCAGGGGGAAGCTCCTGTGTTGAGTGTCTTCCCCCTTGTGGTCAGTGCACGTCATAATGACTGGTCATTCTGCAGTTCAGTCGATTTGCATATTAGCCTTTTATTATATAGGATGTGCCAGACAACATTCTAAGCCCTTTACGTATAACACATTATTTAACCTTTACATAGGTACTATTTTAATTTACATTTTAGAGAAGAGGAAACTGAGACACAGATAAGTAGAGTAATTTGCTTGAGGTCAAACAACTGGTAAGTGCCAGTCAGAGTTCAGATGCAGAAAGCCTGGTTTCACAGTTCACGGAAGTAATTACTAATGCTATAGCCTGCTATGACATGCAATGCCTCTGACAATACCTTTGACTTCCCTTTTACATTCTAGTTCACAGCCCCCTCTTTCATTTCATTTGCTCCCACCCATTCTGGATATGTGTCCTCCTTATTGCTGCCCAGACACAAAGACTTCACACAATTAGAGTCCCAGGGGAACTGGTTTCTCCCTCAGGTGTAGCCAAGCTCTACAGATAGGATCCAAAGACAGGTGAAGGACAATGAGGAGCTGATTGAAAACCCTGGCAGTGAGGAAAATTACAAAAGAAATTTCAGAGGAAAAATCAGGATTGTGAGGAATGAGGAAGAACAGGTCAAAGATCATCTTTGAGAGTTCCTATAAAATGTATAGAAGTTCTCAGGAAGGCTGGAGACAGTCATGCATACATTTGGGTATTTGTTTAACACACATGCATCCAGTCAAATGGTTTGAGTCAACTTTAATGGTGTGTTATTCCTTAATTGCTTCTTATATGCAATCAGATTGTTTAATGCCTAAAAGAATATCTGTGCCAGACAAACTTTTGACTTAAAATATAAGGTACATTATAGGACACTGGATGTAGCAATGGAACCAAACATGTTGCATTTGGACTATCATGGAAATTCTCCACCCCATCAGCAACTAATCACATTAGTAGGACTTGGTGACTACTAAACACAATAGCCAAATCTTTATTATCTAATCTAATAATAGACAAATATGCAAATTGGCCACACCTTCGCTACACCTAAGCCACGCCCACCAGCCAAGCCACGCCCACCAACCAATCAGGACAAGTATGCAAATTGTCCCAACAAAGATGGCGGCTAATTTGCATATCAAGACTGTTGAAAGAAGCCAAGAGCTGCAAAGGGGAGTAAAGCTTCGAAGAAGCAAGCAAGCCAGGGGGGCGGGGGGAGGAGAAGGGAGGAGCGAAGTCAGGGCCGTAGGCGAAGGGAAACGAAGGCGGGCTGGAGGAGAAGGCGGGGCCGGTGGCAAGGGCGGAGCAGAGGCGGGGCCGGGGGTGAAGGGAAATGCGGGCGGGCTGGAGGAGAAGGCAGGGCCGGCGGCAAGGGCGGAGCGGAGGCGGGGCCAGGGCTGAAGGGAAACGTGGGCAGGTTGGAGGAGAAGGCGGGGCCGGCGATGAGGGTGGGGCGGAGGCGGGGCCGGGGGCGAAGGGAAACGCGGGCGGGCTGGAGGAGAAGGCGAGGCGGGAGGCAAGGGCAGGCCGGACGCGGGGCCGGGGGCGAAGGGAAACGCGAGCGGGCGGAGGAGAAGGTGAGGTGGGCGGCAAGGGAGGAACGGAGGCGGGGTAGAGTGCAGCAGGAAATCCCAATGCAGGAATTTTCCTGCAACGGGAAAGCTAGTCCTTAAATAACAAGATATATTGTGTGAAAATGTACATCACATACCTGCCTTATTCAGAGAAATTGGCCATTCAGCTTGCTCCATGTAAATGCAGCCTCAGTGGTTTTTTGTGCCTCCATACATAATTACAGAGCTCATGCTCAAGCATCTCTGAATTCCATCATGAGATGGCAGCATTCTCCAAGCTTTAAGTAGCATAAAAGGCCAGCTTTGTTTAATGCCCCTTTTTTTTCATGAGCCATAGGTCAATTTCATTCTTTTGCCTGACACAGAGGAATGCTCAGATGTTCTTCATGCTACAATTACAGGAAAGGCAACTTATCTTTGACAACTTGTTGACATCCTATATAATAAAAGCCTAGGTGGCTTTGCACAACATCGTCATAAGATGGCCACCGCAATGTCATCACAAGATGACCACCACAATATGGCTGCCACAAGATGGCCAGCAGGGGAGGGCAGTTGTGGGTGAACAAGCCAGCAGGGGAGGGCAGTTGTGGGCCAGCAGGGGAGGGCAGTTGTGACCAGGCCGGCAGGGGAGGGCAGTTAGGGGTGACCAGGCTGACAGGGGAGGGCAGTTGGGGGTGAGATCAGGCCAGCAGGGGAGGGCAGTTGGGGGCGATCAGGCTGGCAGGGGAGCAGTTAGGCATCAATCAGGCCGGCAGGGGAGGGGTTAGGGGGAGATCAGGCAGGTAGGCAGGCAAGCGGTTAGGAGCCAGCAGTCCCAGATTGTGAGAGGGTGCAGGCTGGGCTGAGGGACACACCCCTATGCACGAATTTCATGTACTGGGCCTCTAGTTTTAACAATAACTTTAAGCCTGTTCTAGTACAGCTGGATTTCCTGTTTAGTTCAAATGCTCATTGAGCACATACCATGTTACAAACACCCTGCTAGTTATTGGGAGTACAGAGATGAAACCGGACAGGGTTGGCTCTTAAGACAGGCCCAGTCTAGTTGGGGAGACTGATGCCTAAACAAAACAAAAAAATTATATGACAATATCCTAAACACTGTGATGAGGTAAGCACAGGATGGGACAACCACCTCAATCTGGAGGCTCAAGAAAGTCCTTCAGAAACAGATGACACAGAAAGCTGAAGTTTGAAGAATGGGCAGGTATTAGCCAGGAAGAATATGGAAGAGGGGATTTCAGAAAGAAGAAATAGAGCAGAAATCTCACAACAGCATGGTGTGTGCTGGGGAACTAGATGGGAGATTTTGAGCACAATGAGAGAACGTGGTATAAGGTATAGGGGTAGGCAGAGGTCAGGTTGAGGAATACAATAGTAAAGTCATGACCAAGAACCAATATATAGAGCCATTTGTTCCTCCCAACTACTTCCTGATATAAGAGCATCACAATTTTACCTCAAAAAAGAATGATCTCTCCATTTCTCTCAATCCTTGGTAAACTTCAAAGTTACATTGGCAAACATTTATTAAGCTTCTACTAAGTACTGAGCACTGTGCTAACAGTTACTACATGCATTGCTTTCTTTAATATCAGCAATAATTCTATGAGACTGTGCTTTTATTATCTTTATTTTACAGATGAGGAAACCTAGAGGTTCAGAGAGGTTAAATGACTTGCTGAGGATCACACAGCTAACAAGTGATGGAGCAGGGATTTGAAAAGTAGAAGCATGTTTTCATACAGAGTAAGTACCAGAGAGGGAGGAAATCACTAATAATGCAGGCATGGGTTGAGAGTGACAAGGAAGACTTTTTTGGCAGAGGTAATGCCTAAGCTGTGTGTAACAAAATGAATAATAATAATAATAGTAAAAATACTTAATATTTTTATTATGCACTATATGCTAGACTCTGTGCTGAGTGTTTTATAGGTATCACCTTATTTAATCTTTATAACAGCCCTATTATTATCCCCATTTACATATGAGAACACTGAGGCACAGAGAAGTTAACCAACTTGCCCAAGGTCACTTGGTGACTAAGTGGATGAGCATGGTGGAGCCTGAAGGCCTTGAGTGGGGAACATGAGTGGAGACATTTTAGGCAAAAGAATACTAGCAGGTCATGAACCAGCATAGAAGGTTGGGAAATGAGAGCAACTTGGAATTGCTAGACTTTAAAGAAGGGTGCTAAGAGGTCAGGACCATGAGGCTGGATAGGCCTATGGGAGCCATATTGCCAAGGGTCTCAGGTGCCCTGTAAGCAGCTTAAGAGTTGATAGGTAAGGAGCAGGAGTCTGGTATGTACAAGAGAGTTGTAATCAGGGGAGAGACCTAATCCTACTGATTCAATGATAGCCTTCCTTTTATTAACTCCTTTAGGAAATGAACTCATCTTGCAACATAGACAACATGCCAAAGCTTGTAACTTTTCTAAATGTGCATAATTTTACTTCTTTCTATTCTATTTCCAGATGCCTCTATGACAGCATTGCTTTAAGCCAGTTGTTCTCATAGTGAGGTCCCTGGATGATCAGTAGCCTCAGCTAGAAACTTGTTAGAAATGCAGTTTCTCCAGCCCTATCCGGGATTGACTGAACCACAAACTTAGGAAGGATGACCTGGAGATTACTGTTTTAGCAACTCTCCAAGTGATTCTGAGGTATACTAACACTTAAAAAAAAAACACTGTTTACATTATTGTTTCAAATTGCCAGTTTGTGAGGTCTTTCCTCTCCCAACTCCTTGAGATCAGGAACCATGCCTTCTTTTTTATCACCTTGCCTGCCTTCTTTTTTATCACCTTGCCAGCCACCTCCACCTTCTGCCCCCTAGCACAAGAACACCATGCATATCCCAGCTCTGACACAAAGTAGCTGTGTTTAAGTTTCTTATTCTTTCTATACCTCAGTTTACTCATCTGTAAAATGGGAATAAATAATAATACCTACTTCATTTAGTTAATGTATCAAAAGAGGTAATGCAAATAAAGCTATTAAGACAGATCATCTTGACTCATATTAAGTACTCAATTTTATATATTATTAGTTATACCTGTCATTAAATAAATACTTGTGATTTTAAAAGAATAGGTTTAAACAAAGAGAGGAGAGAATAAGAAAAGGCAAATGGGATAGCAGGCCAGAGAAAATGAAAAAAAAAATCTGTTTTAGACAGATTCAGCTCACTCATTCTGAAAGTCTGATTGCAAGAAGTCAGAGAGGGAGAAGGAGGAAGGGGAAAGAGGCAAAATAGGCCTGGTCCCATTATATGAAATGTCCAGAAGAGGAAAAGCCTTAGAAACAGAAAGTGGTTGCCATGGGGGTGGAGTGGGAATGGAGTGTGACTGCTAGTAGGTATGGGGATTTCTTTGGGAGAGGGTGATGAAATTGTTCTGAAATTATATAATAGTGATAGTTGTACAATTCTCAATATACTCAAAAACACTGAATTGTATACTTAAAAGAGTAATTTTATGATATGTGAATTATATATTAATTTTTTAAAACTTCAAAAAACAACAACAAGTAGGCCTGGTCAATGTGAGAAGAGAAGTTGAGCCCTTGCATTTTTCTTCCATTAAGCCCCAGGAATCTAGGCACAGAACAGGTGCAAAATTGAGACCAAGAAAGAAAGAGTCCCATGGCTAGATTTTTATTCTAATTTATTTACTTGCCACATAGCATCACCCAACTCATTTCCTGTGTCATTACTTCTAAAGACATAAAAAATTCTGACTTTTTCATTAAGACTCACCATATCAATGGCATAAAATTAAATTGCAAGAGAAGGGCATAATCTTTATTGTAATAAAAGTGCAATCCCACACTGTCATCTAAGAGGGAACCTCACAAATATGTGTGTCACATGCATGAGTTCAACATGGGTGAAAATATTAACCCTCTTTTTTTTATAAGTCCTCAGGCAACATAACTTGGTCAAATAGCCTTGGAAGATCCAATTATATCCCCAAAGGGCCAAAATCAGTTAATTTTCCCTCCCAGCTTTTAGAGTTTCCAAGAAAATCATACCATGATTATGTTACTGAATGATAAAAGAAGCCTTACACTTTTATAATACAGGTGGATGAATCAAAACTTGGGGACTTTTGAGATTAAATATGGTATATGCCCAACCTTGTAAATTGTGTGGGAGAGGCCAATTTATTTTATTAAAGGTAGTCTAAACATGTCTGCTTTACAGAACTTCTCTGTGATAATATTGCTTATTGCCAAAAGAGTTCTACTAGGAAAAATCTGAGACAAGAATAAAAATTAAAAAGCATGAAACAATGAATGCGGGCAAAAGTAATTTAAGGCAAAGGGGAAGATATATGGTACAGTGGTTAAAGGAAAGGATGCCACAGATCTAACTTTATTAGATCTCATATCCTAATCTAAAGAATATCAATCTGGCCGAAACCGGTTTGGCTCAGTGGATAGAGCGTCGGTCTGCGGACTGGAAGGTCCCAGGTTCGATTCCGGTCAAGGGCATGTACATTGGTTGGGGGCACATCCCCCGGTGGGGGGTGTGCAGGAGGCAGCTGGTCGATGTCTCTCTTTCATAGATGTTTCTAGCTCTCTATCCCTCTCCCTTCCTCTCTGTGAAAAATCAATAAAAATATATATTAAAAAAAAGAATATCAATCTGTATAGCACAAGGATTAAGCAGGCAGAATCTATAATTAGGCTACCTGAGTTTAAATATTGACTCAATTATCTGTTGACTTTCTTCACACATTAGTCTATTTATTTATTTCATAGCAGTTTCTGCAATCTTTATTGTTATGACCTAACTCCCACTAAATTATAAATTATATTACTAAGGCAGGAGGTCATATCTGACTTGGTATACTTGTGGAGTTGAATGTAACCCTAACCTTTGTGTCCCTGAGCAGCTTGCCTCTATAACTCTGGGGTTTTTCCCCCTCATCTGTCAATAGGAGATGGTTGTAATACCCACTTAATAGTATTGTTGAGAGAACTCCATAAAAGTAACAGTGCTTGACATCTAGCAAGAGCTCAAAAATGCTTATTATCCTACCTAATAATAGACAAATATGCAAATTGACCATACCTCCGACATACCCACAAGCCACGCCCACCATCCAATCAGAGTGAGTATGCAAATTAACACAACCAAGATGGCTACAGCCACAGAGAGCAAGGTTTCCTAGGTAATAGAGGAAGCCAAGCTTTCCGCCTGCCCTTGCCAGGCCTAAGCCTCCACTCAAGCTACAAAGTTTCAATTATAGAAGGTAAACAAATTCAAACAGAAATGGCGGCAGAATGGAGCTTGAGAGAGCAGGCCAGGGTTGCCGCTGGCAAGAGGGGAAGCAAAGCTTTCTGCACACCCTGGCCGGGCCCAGGCCTCCGCTTAAGGCTACAAAGTTTCAATTACAACCCCAACAGAAATGGCTGCTGGCTGCAGAGGGAGCGCCAGGCTTGGCTCCTCTCCAGGCTACAAAGTTTCAATTGTAGAAGGAAAATAAATTCCAGATACCAGGGCCTCCACTTGGGTTGTCAGGGGGCGTGGCTGGCCTGCAAACCACCACAGGCCCCTCGCTCAGGCCGCCCCACACCCCAAGGGAACCCCACCCTGATCAGGGACACTCTTCAGGGCAAACCAGCTGGCCCCCACCTCTGTACCAGGCCTCTATCCTATCTAATAAAAGAGTAATATGCAGATTGATCATCACCGCAACACACAATATAGCTGCCCCCATGTGGTCAAAGATCCTGCCCCCATGTGGACACAAGATGGCCACCACAAGATGGCCAGTAGGAGAGGGCAGTTGGGAGGCACTCTGTCTGCAAGGGAGGGCAGTTGAGAGGGACCAGGTCTGCAAGGGAGGGCAGTTGGAGGTGATCAACCCTTCAGGAGAGGGCAGTTAGGGGTGACCAGGCTGGCAGAGGAGGGAAGTTGGGGGCAAACAGGCTGACAGCAGAGTGGTTAGGGGCAATCAGGAAGGCAGGCAGGCAAGCAGTTGGGAGCCAGCAGTCCTGGACAGGTGGGGATCGGGCCTAAACGGGCAGTCGGACATCCCTCTAGGGGTCCCAGATTGGATAGAGTACAGGCTGGGCTGAGGGACAACCCCCCTCCGTGCACGAATTTCATGCACCGGGCCTCTAGTCCTACATAATAATAGGCAAATATGCAAATTGGCTGCACCTTCGCTATACCCAAGCCACATCCACCAACCAATCAGGACGAGTATGCAAATTACCCCAACAAAGATGGCGGCTGATTTGCATATCAAGACAGCGTAGAAAGAAGCCAAGAGATGCTGAAGGGAGTAAAGCTGTGGAGAAGCAAGCAAGCCGGGGGGAGGAGAAGGGAGGAGCAGAGGCGGGGTGGGGTAGAGTGCAGCAGGAAACCCTATTGCAGGATTTTTCCTGCAACAGGAACACTAGTTATTATTATAAAAGAGAATTTCTGGATAAGAAGTAAGCGGATACCGGAAAAGTCAACTCAGTAGTTTAGAGTCCTTTCTTTAAAAATTACATCTTATTTGTTTAAAAATTTTTCTGAAACAACCCAGCAAGAATACTAATGCATAATTTCTGGGTCATGGATACTTTGGTATTTTCAATATTATTGTCTACATTTTAATATGTGTGGTAGTTTTAAAATATTGTCTCAAAATCTTTGACACATTTTATAGATAGGTTGGGTCTCTATCACCTCTTTTCATTTAACTTTATTACAGTTGACATTCAGTATTATTTATATTAGTTCAGGTGTACAACATAGTGGTCAGAAAATTATATAATTTACAAAGTCATCCCCCAATAATTCTAGTAACCACATGGCACCATACATAGTTAGGACAATATTATTAACTATAATCCCTATGTCGTTCTTTACATTCCCATAACTATTTTGTAACTACCAATTTGTTCTTCTGAGTTCCTTGACCATTTTCACCCATTTCCCAAACCCCATCCCATCAGTTTGTTTTCTGTATCTATGAGTTTGTTTTGTTTATTCATTTATTTTATTTAGGTTCCACATATAAGTAAAATAATATATTTATCTTTCTCTGTGTGACTTATTTCACTTAGCATAATACCCTCTAGGAATTGTGGTAAATGGTAAGACTTCATTCCATGTTGTAACAAATGGTATGATTTCATTCTTTTTGTATCGTAGAGTAATATTCCATTGTATATATGTACCACTTCTTCTTTATCCTCTCATCTATTTATGGGCACTAGGATTGCTTACATATCTTAGCTATTGTAAATAACTATGGGGTGTGTATGTATCTTTTCAAATTAGTGTTTTGGACTTCTTCAAATATATACCCAGAAGTGGAATTTTGGGGGCATAAGTTACTTTTGTTTTCAGTTTTTTATGAACCTCTGTGCTCTCCTCAGAGTGGTTGCTCCAATTTGCAATCCCACCAATAGTGCACAGGGTTCCCTTTTCTCCACATCTTCACCAACACGTGTTGTTTGTTGATTTATTAATGACTAGGGGCCCAGTGCACCTTGAAAGGAACTGTGGGCTGTGAGGCTGCGTTGGGCACAGGAGAGGGTCTTGGTCCATCCTCCACGCCCCTTCCTTGATCCTCCTGCTGCCCCCCATCCCCGGTCTGCCAGCAGCCCCACTCCCACCGCCACTGCTCCCATGTGCTGATCACTCCGGCCTCACTCACACCCACTGATAGCATGAAGCAATTGGGGCCGGCACCAGCAGTGGGTGCAAGCTGGGCCAGCACAGTCAGCAGGTGGGAGTGGCGGCTGCTGCCCTGATTGCCCCTCAGGAGCAGGGGGAGGTGGAGAAGCCCTGAGGGTGATCAGGGCTGGCAGCTGCCACTCACACCCGCTGACGGAGCCAGCAGTGGGTGCAAGCGGTGGCTCAGGCTCCAGCACCGGCAGCAGCAGGTGAGAGCACTGGGTGGGACCATGGTGTGCGGGAGCAAAGAATTTTCAGTAACCACCAGAGGCTAGCCCCAATGACAGTGACTGGTGTCCCGCCTGGGTTTGGCAGCCCTGCTCACCTGCTCCACCATCCCGCCACAGCGGACGCCCACATGTTCCATGCTCTGCCACCTACTTCCCATGCTCACCATGTTCCACACGTGCCCCCTGGTGGTCAGTGCACGTCATAGCCACCGGTTGTTCGGGTGTACCACTGTTTGGTCTATTTGCATATTAGGGTTTTATATATATAGACTAGAGGCCCAGTGCATGAAATTCATGCACTGGAGGTGTGTCCCTCAGCCCAGCCTGCACACTCTCCAATCTGGGACCCCTTGGGGGATGTCCTACTGCCAGTTTAGGCCAGATCCCTGTGGTATCGGGCCTAAACTGGCAGTTGGACATCCCTCTCACAATCCGGACTGCTGGCTCCCAACTGCTCACCTGCCAGCCTGCCTGATCACCCCCTAACCACTCCCCTGCCAGCCTGATCAATACCTAAATGCTTCTTTGCTGGCCTGAACGCCCCCAACTGCCCTCCCTGCTGGCCTGGTCACCCCCAACTGCCCTCCCATGTTGCCTGGGTCGCCCCCAACTGCCCTCTCCACAGGCCTGGTCCCCCTAACTGCCCTCCCCTGCTGGCCTGGTCACCCCTAACTGCCCTCCCCTGCTGGCCTGATGGCCCACAACTGCTCTTGAGGAGTCCCAGATTGGAGAGCGTGCAGGCTGGGCTGAGGGATACCCCCCCCCCCCGCAAGAATTTTGTGCACCAGGCCTCTAGTATATGGTATAAGAAGGCATTTTGTTTTCACTTTTTTGTATGTATCTATCCAATTTTCCCAACACCATTTATTGAATAGACTCTCTTTACCCCATTGTATATTGTTGCCTCCTACTAGTTGATCATATATGCCTGGGTTTATTTTTGGGCTCTCTATTCTGTTCCACTGATCTATACATCTGTCTTCATGCCAGTACCTTGCTGTTTTTATTACTATAGACTTGTAGTATAGTTTGATATCAGGTTGCATTATACCTCCAACTGTGTTCTTTTTTTCTCAAGATTGCTGTGGCTATTTGGGGGTCTTTTGGGGTTCCATATAAATTTTAGGATTATTTGTTCTGGTTTTGAGAAAAATGTCATTGGTATTTTGATAGGAATTGTACTGAATTTATATATTTCTTTGGTAATATGAACATTTTAATTATGTTAATTCTATCTATCCATGAGCACAATATATGCTTCCATTTATTTGTACCTTTTACATTTTCTTTCTTGCTGTCTTACAATTTTCCAAGTACAGGTTTTTTTTTTTACTTCCTTGGATAATTTATTCCTAGGTATTTTATTATCTTAATGTAGTTGTAAATGGGATTGTTTTCTTATTTTCTCCTTTTGGTAGTTCATTATCGGTGTATAAAAGTGCAACTAATTTCTGAATATTGATTTTGTGTTGTACTACTTTACTGAATTTGTCAGTTCTAGTACTTTTTTTGTGGAACCTTTAGGGTTTTCTCTATATAGTTTCATCTCATCTACAAATATGACATCTTTAGTTCTTTCTTTTCAATTGAGATGCCTTTTATGTCTTTCTCTTGTATTGATGTGGCTAGGACTTTCACTACTGTGTTGAATAAACCTTGTCTTGCTTCTGGTTTCAGGGAAAATGCTTTTACTTTTCCCCATAGGGTATGACGTTACCTGTGGGTTTGTCATATGTGCCCTTTCATTATATTAAGATATGTTCATTCTATTCCCACTTTGCTCAGAGTATTTTTATCATAAATGTGTGTTGGATTTTGTCAAATGCTTTTTCTGCATCTATTAATATGATCATATGATTTTTATCTTTCATTTTGTTTATGTGATGTATAACTTTAATTGCTTTGCAGATATTGAACCAATCTTTCATCCCAGAAATAAATCTCACTTGATCATGGTGTACAATCTTTTTAATTTATTGCTGAATTTATTCCTTGATATTTTGTTGAAGATTTTTGCATTTGTGTTCATTATGGATATTGGCCTATAATGTCCTTGTTTTACAATGTCTTTGTCTGGTTCTAGAATCAGGGTAATAGTTTCCTCGTAATACAAACTTGGGAAACTTCTCTCCTCTTGAATTTTTTGGAATAGTTTGAGAACAATAAGTGTTAATTGTTTTGAATGTTTGGTAAAATTCACCTGCAAAGCCATCCAGAACAGTACTTTTGTTTGTTGGAACTATTTTGATTACTGATTCATTTTTGTTGGTAGTATTTGTTTGGTCTGTGCAGATTTCCTGTTTTTTCTTCATTCAGTCTTGGAAGATGGTATGTTTGTAGGAATGTATCCATTTCATCCAGGTTGTCCAATTTGTTGGCATATATTTATTCATAATATTTCCTTACAATCCTTTGTATTTATTTGCTATAAATTTTATATAACTTATGTATTTGGTGTCAGTTGTTACTTTCCTTCTTTCATTTCTGGTTTTATTTATTTAGGTCCTCTCTCTCTTTTTTGATGAGTCTGGTTAAATTTTTACCAATTTTATTTATCTTTTCAAAGAACCAACTTTTGGTTTTATTTATCTTTTGTATTATATTTTAAAACTCTACTTTGTTTTTCTGCTCTGATCTTTATTATTTCCTTCCTTCTACTCACTTTGGGCTTTGTGTGTTATTCCTTTTCTAGTTCCTTTAAATGTAACATTAGATTGTTTATTGTTTCTTGAAGTAGGCCTGTACTGCTCTGAATTCACCTCTCAGGACTACTTTCCTTTTATCCCATAGATTTTGTGTCATTCTGTTTTCATTTTCATTTGTCTCAAGGTAGCATTTTATTTCTTTCTTGATCTCATTGTTAACACATTCATTTCTTAGTAGCATATTATTTGGCCTCCATGTGGTTGTGTGTTTTTTGTTTTTTTCTTGTAATTGATTTCTAATTTCATGCCATGCTGGTCAGATAAAATGCATAGTATGATTTTAATCCTCTTATTTATTAAGACTTGTATTGTGACATGACATGTAGGTCTATCTTAGAAAATGTTCTATGTGCACTTGAAAGAATGTATATTCTGCTGATTTGGGATGAAATGCTCTAGAAATATTAATTGAATCCTTCTGGTCTAATGTGTCCTTTAAGGACAGTGTTTTCTTATTGATTTTATATCTGGAAGATCTAGCTATTGATGTCAAAGGGTATTAAAATCCCCTATTACAGCTGTATAACTGTTGATCTCCCCATTTATGTCCATCAATATTTGCTTTATATAACTATGCTCCTAACACAGGTGTTGGGAGCATAGATGTTTACAAGGGTTATATCTTCTTGTTTGGAGTGATCCCTATATCACTATGTAATTTTTTTCTTTGTCTCTTATCATGGCCTTTGTCTTAAAGTTTATTTTTTGTGATATCAGTATTGCTACCACAGCCTTATTTCATTTCCATTTGCGTGAAATATCCTTTTCTATCCCTTTACTTTCAATCTGTGTGTGTCTTTCAGTCTGAAGTGGGTCTCTTATAGATAACATATCTATGGGTCTTGTTTTCTTATCCATCCAGCTACCCATGTCTTCTGATTGGAGCTTTCTATCATTTTATATTTAAAGTGATTATTTATAGGTATATATTTATTACCATTTTATTATTAATTTTATGTTATTTCTTTTCTTCTTCTTAAATAAGTTCCTTTAACATTTCTTGTAATACTGGCTTGATAGTGATGAACTCCTTTAGCTTTTTCTTGTCTGGGATGTTCTTTATCTCTCCTTCAATTTTAAATTATAGTCTTCCTGTGTAGAGTAGCCTTTGTTGTACATTCTTACTTTTCATCACTTTGAATACGTTGTGCCAATTTCTTCTGGCTTGAAATGTTTTTGTTGAGATATCAACTGACAGTCTTATGGGAGCTCACTTTTAGGTAACTGTCTTTCTCTTGCTGCTTTTAACATTCTCTTTGTCTTTAAACATTGCTATTTCAATTATGATGTGTCTTGGTGTGGGCCTCTTTGGGTTCATCTTGTTTTGAACTCTCTGTGTTTCCTGGAATTGTGTGTCTTTTTCTGTCACCAGCTTATTATTTCATCAAATAGATTCTTAATCCCTTACTCTCTCTCTTCTCCTTCTTTTATCCTTATAATGCAAATGTTGTTATGCTTGATGTTGTCCCAGAAGTCATTTAAACTATCCTCAATTTAAAAAATTTATTTTACTGTTCTGATTTGGTGTTTTCTGCTACCTCGTTTTCCAAATTGGTGATTCAATCTTCTGTTTCATCTAATCTTTTGTTGATTCCTTGTGGTGTATTCTTCATTTCAGTTATTTATTATAGTCATTATTTTAGACTGGTCCCTTATGGTTTTATGTCTTTTTTAATGCTTACTATCTCTTTGTTGACGTTATCATTAACTTCTTTGAGCATCCTTATCACCAGCATTTTGAACTCTATCTAGCAGATTACTTGCCTTCATTTTATTTAGTTCTGTTTTTGAAGATTTCTGCTGTTCTTTCAT
Organism: Eptesicus fuscus; assembly: GCF_027574615.1. Lineage (NCBI taxonomy): Eukaryota > Metazoa > Chordata > Mammalia > Chiroptera > Vespertilionidae > Eptesicus > Eptesicus fuscus. The sequence continues at coordinate 80,935,031 of NC_072473.1, read as the reverse complement.
TTGTGGCATGCTTCTTTTTCTCCACATTTTGGCTGCCTCTCAGTTTGTTTCTGTTTTAAGTAGATCTGCTATGTCTCCCAGTCTTGACAGGATGGCCTTATGTAGTAGGTGTCCTGTGCAGCCCAGTCTCCCTCATCACCTGACTTGAGTGCTCCAGGAGTCTCCCTTTTATGGGTTGTGTGTTCCCTCCTATTGTAGTTTAGTCTTGATTGCTGTTGGCACATCAGTGATTGGATTGATCTTCAGACTAACTGGCTATGAGGATTATCCATGACTACAGTGTATCAGCAGCTGTGTAAGGGCTTACCCACAAAGCAGGATTCACCTCAGTAAGGTTTGCTGCCTGTTGAGACTATCCTTTGGGTGTGCCACTTGCAGAGCTAACCAGTTGGTGCTCTGTTGTGTTTGGAAGCTGGACACCAGGTGTGTTGATCATGGGACCTCTTGGGACAGGATCTGGCACAGGCCAATGTCAGATGCTACCTCTGACTGGCCTGGGGCTACCTTTAGGAGCAATAAATTTCTGACAGTTGGTACCTGTCTTTGCTGGGACTGGATGCATGTAGGAGAGGCCACACTGTTGAGGCTGGCTGCCACCACTACTGGGTCTGGGGCAGGTCAGCAAAAGGTCCAAGGTATCCTGAGACCTGCTGTAGCCTGAAACTACCTGTAAGGTTCAGCCACTGAAAGAGCCTTGGGCAGTACTCAGGTTGGGTGAGGCAGGTTCTCAGGGAGTCACCATGATGGGGTGAGTGGTGTTCACAGGGTTAATGCAGATTCATATTTGGTGCCAGTTCTGAGTATGAGGCCACTCAGCAAATGTCTCAGGATACACCAAGGCTGTTTCCACCAGTCTGAGGCCCATGGACCTTTGGGGTAGGGCGGAGTCTCAGGGACTCCTCAGGGTGGAGTGAATGGATTTACTAGGCTAATGCAGATTCAGGTTGGCCATGTGGGAGGAGGGCTCAAAACAGGGACAATGGTGGCCATCCCTTCAGCCCTCGCCCTGAACCCACACAACTCAGTTTCTCCCTGTATGTCTCTGGTGCCCCTGAGGGAGCCCATTGTGAGTGCCTGCAAGGAAGAGTTTATTCATGATCTTTTTAATGGTATGCCTGTTTTCCCAGCAGCCTTCTGTCTCACCAGACAGATGGAATAACCACTGATTTTTACAGTCAGATGTTATAGGGGCTCTTCTTCACAGTACTGGAGTTCTGGGCTGGTGAGCCAATTGTAGGATCCCTCACTCCTTAGGGGGTACTCCTGCAGCTGAGATGTCCCTCCAGATTCTCAACCTCCATGTGTGGGTGTGGGGCCAGCCTGTTTTGCATCTTGGTTCCTCCTATCAGTTTCTACATAGCTTTTAAAAATATTTTTAGTTGTAAGACTTCTGTTATGCTACTCTTAAAACGGTTATCCAGGTTGATTGTTTTAAAATTTAGTTATAATTTTGATGTGATCATGGGGGGAGGTGAGTATAGTGTCTACTCTGCCATCTTGACCAGATCTTCTTATCTCCTCTTGTAAGCTTTTTTTGTTGTTGCTGTTATTTTGAAATTGTCATTTGGTTATTTTTCCCAGCTTTATTGATGTATAATTGACAAATAACATTGTATATATTTGAAATATACAGTGTGGTAATTTGATGTACTTATATATTGTGAAATGATTAACACAATTCAAATTAATTGACAAATGCATTACCTCACATAGTTACCTTCTTGTGTGTATGTGTGAGAATGCTTAAGATCTACTCTCTTACTAATGTGTTTGTATTTCTCTGTTTGAGTTCTTTCACTTAGCATAATGTTCTCTAGGTTCATCCATGTTGCTGCAAATGACATGATTATCTTTTTTTATAGACTCTTGTTTATGGCTGAATAATATTTCTATATATGACATTTTTTAATCCATTCATCTTTCTACAGACACTTAGTTTGCTTTCATTGCTTGGCTATTATGAATAATACAATAATTGTGGCGAGCAGATATCTTTTGAGATCATGCTTTTGTTTACACCAGGTAAATGTCCAGAAGTGGGATTTCTGGATCATATGATAGTTCTATTTTTAATTTGATGAGGAAACTCTTTAGTGTTTTCACGGTGGCTGTATCAATTTATAGTCCCACCAACTATGCACATGGGTTCCCTTTTCTCCAAATCCTTGCCAATAATCCTATTTTTTTTGTTGTTAATAGCCATCCTAATAGGCATGAAGTGGTATCTCATTGTAGTTTGATTTGCATTTTTCTAATGATGTTAAGCATTTGTATGACTTCTTTAGGAAAATGTCTACTCAGGTATTCTGCCCATTTTTTATTGGATTATATGCTATTGAATTGGATCAGTTCCTTATATATTTTGGATGTTGTGGGAGTGATGCAGTGTGAATTCTGTGACTATATCAGAAAATGTGATTTCCATTTTCACTTTGCTTGCTGGCCCACTGTATAACACATTTAACTACCCTGAAGACACTGGACAATGAGGAAGCCATTCATGTGGACAGGCCACATGTAGGCACTTTGGTTGGCACTTTTAGTCTTTGAGTTTCCCTATCCCAGGCACCAGGCATTTGAGTGAATAAGACTTTAGATAATTCCAGCCCCTGGCCATCAAATCACCCAGCCTTCAAGTTTTTCCAGTGAAGGTGTCAGACATTACGGGAGTAGAGAAAACTGTCCTCATTGTGCCCTTTCTAAATTCCTGACTGACTGATTTCATGGGCATAAAATTATGGTTGTTTTAAGCTACTAAATTAGGCAGTCATTTATAACAGTGTGCTTGAAATATTTCATAATGTTTTCCAATTTGTATTTATTTTTAAATTGAGGTATATTTGACATACAACATCATATTAGTTTTAGGTGTACAACATAAGGATTCAATATTTGTGTATATTGCAAAATGAACACCACAATAAATCTAGTTAACTTTTGTTACTATACATCGTTACCAAAATTTTTTCCTTGTGATGAAAGTGTGTAATAACTACTCTCTTGGTATCAAATATACAATATGTATTATTAACTATCATTGTCATGCTGTACATTACATTACAGGAACATGGCTTATGTATTTTATAGCAGGAAGTTTGTACCTTTTGATGTCCTTGACCCATTCAACAATCCCCCATAGCCTTGCTTCTGGCAATCACCCATCTGTTCTCTGTATTTATGAACTCAGTTCTTTATTTATTTCATAATATAAAAGAAGACCACTAAAACAACCAGTTCCCCTCTCTTGCTGCTACTTCCAATTTAAATTTTGTCAAGAGCTAAGATTATACCCCAAGTATAGGTAGCCATGTTATGATGCCATTTGAAGGGCACTAAATCTTCAAAATCCATCACCTCATTCTAATGTCTAACATTTCCCCAATCAAAATTGGTCTGAAGGCTTTTACCTCTAATAGTCCACTATTAAAAAGTAAATAATCTTCCAGAAAGCATGCCGGTGGGGGACAAGCAAGGAGGGCATTTGACCTGGGCATCATATTCACAAAGTGCTTCACATTTAGACTTTTGAAGTTATCACCAAATGAATTTCTAGTGTACAGTGATTAATCATATAACTTTAAAATTCTGTCTTATCATCAGTCCCACTACTTGTACTGCACTGTGAATTGATATTTTAATATAAATCTGTAAATTACCTTGTGACTAGAACAATATATTGTAAAACATTGCCATCTGTGGTAGAACATTTAAATTAGCATTAAGCTTTACGGTATGAGTGACTCATGGTCATCAGTCAAATCCTTAATTGGCATAATAGTCTCTTATATAAAAAAATCCTGTGACATTATTTAGCTGCAAAAATTCCAAACTTTTGCATCTGTCAAAAATACATAAATCATTAACTCTGTGAGCATATAGAAACAAATTAATGGCCCCGGCCAGATAGCTCAGTTGATTAGAGCATTGTCCCAATATGCCAAGGTTGTGGGTTCAATCCCCAGTCAGGGCACATATAAGAGTCAACAAATGAATGCATGTATAAGTGGAACAACACAGTGATGTTTCTCTCTCTGTGTCTCTGTCTCTGTCTCTCTCTCTTCCCTTTCCTTTCCTCTCTCTCTAAAATCAATCAATAAATAAATAAATTTTAAAGGAAAAAATAAACAAATTAATGTATTTTTTATTTTACTTTCAAGTGCAATTGTGTGCCATGTAAACATTGAAAATATAGCACAATTTGAGTAACCTGTTTGGTATTTAAAATATATATGTATGGGGAATCTTAGTACCTGGAAATGGCCCCTGTGAGTCTGGGTCTCTGAGAAGCCCTAGATAACACTAAAAGATACCATTTTGGAAGGTATGAGGGATAAAGCTTAATCATGGAGTTTTATGCAGGAATTATCTTTGAAATCCTTTCTAACCTTGAGGTCTAATGAGCATTTGAATCAATAAGGCCCCTGAGAGAGAAGCGTGGGTCACATGATTGGGAAGGACTAGAAACTGAAAAGTTCTTCTGTGAAATATTCATTTCTCTAAGTTTTGCCTGGGGCTTCCAGAGGAAAGGACCACTGGGGTCTGGGACAGACTGGATGAGCCTTTACTAAATATGAATGTCCTGATGCAAAATTTAACTCCCTTCTGTGAATCCCAACAGGGTAGCAGCACACAGGGTTACTATGGCTACTGCTCTATTGCACAAGCTCCTGTCTGATGCCTGGAAAGGGTGTGTACCAGACTGTGGTCAGCCCATTCCCTGCAACTCTAGCTTTGCCTCAGAAGTTCCCTAATCCACTAGGCAGTGAAGGCCACCAGATGGCTCTACTCAGCGTGCTGTCTGGGCCTCAGAGAAGGACCCAAGGAACCTCAACATGCAGCTGTTTCTGCTGATACTGCCCCCTTGTGTCCTAGGAGGAGAAGCAATTGCTTCCTGAGAGAACAAACAGCTCCTCCACCCTCCTTTCAAAGGGAGAGAGCCCTCCCAATAAATGGGGTAACTTGGTGGCCTCCAGCCCCACCTTCCTCTGGCCCAGAGTCCCCAAGAACTGCTGGGTAAAGATTGACCTCTTCGGTACCATCTCACACCTGTTAGAATGGTTATCATCAACAAATCAAACGACAAGTTCTGGTGAGGATGTGGAGGAAAAGGAGCCCTCGTGCACTGCTGGTGGGAATGCAGACTGGTGCAGCCACTCTGGAAAACAGTATGGAGTTTCCTCAAAAAATTAAAAATAGTTCTCAAAACAGCTTGGTACTGGCATAAGAACAGACATATAGATCAATGGAATAGAATAGAGAATCCAGAAATCGACCCAAAACACTATGCTCAATTAATATTTGACAAAGGAGGCAAGAGCATACAATGGAGTCAAGACAGTCTCTTCAATAAATGGTGTTGGGAAAATTGGACAGATACATGCAAAAAAATGAAACTGGACCACCAACTTACACCATACACAAAAATAAACTCAAAACGGATAAAGGACTTGAATGTAAGATCGGAAACCATAAAAATATTAGAGGAATCCACAGGCAGCAAAATCTCAGACATATGCTGAAGGAATTTCTTCACTGATACTGCTCCTAGGGCAATGGAAACTAAAGAGAAAATAAACAAATGGGACTACATCAAAATAAAAAGCTTCTGCACAGCAAAAGAAACCATCAACAAAACAACAAGAAAGCCCACTGCATGGGAGAACATATTTGCCAATGTTATCTCAGATAAGGGTTTAATCTCCAACATCTACAGGGAACTGATACAACTTAACAAAAGGAAGATAAACAATCCAATAAAAAAAATGGGTAACAGACTTAAATAGATACTTTTCAAAAGAGGACATAAGAAAGGCCAATTGACATATGATAACATGCTCAAAGTCACTAATCATCTGAGAGATGCAAATCAAAACGACAATGAGGTACTACCTCACACCTGTCAGAATGGCTATCATCAACAAATCAACAAACAATAAGTGCTAGCAAGGGTGTGGAGAAAAGGAACCCTTGTGCACTGCTGGTGGGAATGCAGACTGGTGCAGCCACTGTGGAGAACAGTATGGAGTTTCCTCAAAAAACTAAAATTGGAACTCCCATTTGACCCAGTGATTCCACTTCTTGGAATATATCCCAAAAAACTAAAAACACCAATCAGAAAGGATATATGCACCCCTATGTTCATAGCAGCACAATTCACCATAGCTAAGATTTGGAAACAGCCTAAATGCCCATCAGCATATGAGTGGATTAGAAAACTATGGTATATCTACACAATGGAATGCTACGCTGCCTTAAAAAAGAAGGAATTCTTACCATTTGCAACAGCATGGATGGGACTGGAGAACATTATGCTAAGTGAAATAAGCCAGTCAGTGAAAGAGAAATATCACATGACCTCACTCATTTCCTATCTAATAATAGAGTAATATGCAAATTAACCATACCTCCGCAACAAAATGGCGGTCCCCATAGCCACAAGATGGCGGCACCCAGTCACCTCAGCCCTGCTGCTGGAGTGTCTGGTCTGTCCAACCAACACACAGAGGCTGGAGAGCAGGGCATGGCGGCTTCCTCAGCGCGGCAGCGGGGAAGCCCCAGACCCTGCAGACAGAGCCTGGAGAGCAGGGTATGGCGGTTTCCTCAGTGCAGCAGCGGGGAAGCTGCCAGGCCCTGCAGACAGAGCCTGGAGAGCAGGGCCTGGCGGCTTCCTCAGCGAGGCAGCAGGGAAGCCCCAGGTCCTGCAGACAGAGCCTGGAGAGCAGGGCATGGTGGCTTCCTCAGCGTGGCAGCGGGGAAGTCCCAGGCCCTGCAGGCAGATGCCGAAGACCAGGGCCTGGCGGCTTCCTCAGTGGGGCAGCGGCTTTACAGAGCCCAGAGAGCAGGGCATGGAGGCTTCCTCAGCGCGGAAGCGGGGAAGCCCCAGGCCCTGCAAACAGAGCCGGGACAGAAGGGCATTTTGGCTTCCTAAGCATGGCAGTGGGGAAGCCCCAGGCCCTGCAAACAGAGCCCGAGAGCAGGGCATGGCTGCTTCCTTAGAGCAGAGGCAGCGGGAACACCCCCAGGCCCAGCAGACAGAGCCAAGACAGCAGGGCTTGGGGGCTTCCTTAGTGTGTCCCTGTCGGCGAAGCCCCCAGGCCTGGCAAACAGAGCACACTGCAGGGCATTGGGGCTTCCTTTGCATAGTGCATGGCAGGAGCAGGCAGAGAGTGGACAGCACGGCATGGGGACTTCATCTCCATGGCTGCAGGGAAACCTCCAGGCCCTGCAGAGAGCAGAGAACCGTGGGGAGTGGGCCTAAGCCATCAGTAGGACATCCCCTGAGAGCTCCTGGATTGTAGAGGGTGCAGGTTGGGCTGAGGGACCCCCTTGCATGAATTTCGTGCACCGGGCCTCTAGTATGGATAATAAAGAACATTATAACCTGATGAACAAAAAGATAGATACAGAAGCAGAGAAGCATTGAACAGACTGTCAAATTACAGAGGGAAGGCTAGGGAGGGAGGAGGGAGGTAAAAGATCCATCAAAGGACCTGTATGCATGCATATAAGCATAACCAATGGACACAAGACACTAGGGGGTGAGGGCATGTATGGGAGTGGGGTGTGGGGCAATGGGGGATATGGACACATGTAATACCTTAATCAATAAAACACACACACACACACACACACAAAAAAAAAAAACACACTCCAATTTGACCCTGTAATCCTGCTTCTAGGAATATATCCCAATAAATCAGAAACACCAGTCAGAAAGGATATATGCACCCCTATGTTCATAGAAGCACAATTTACAATAGTCAAGATTTGGAAACAGCCTAAGTGCCCATCAGCAGATGACTTTGTTAAAAAAACTGTGGTACATCTACACAATGGAATACTATTCTGCGGTAAAAAAGAAGGAATTTCTACCATTTGCAACAGCATGGATGGACCTGGAGAGCATTATGCTAAGGGAAATAAGTCAGTTGGTGAAAGATAAATATCACATGATCTCACTCATTTGTGGAATATAATGAACAACATAAACTGATGAACAAAAATATAGCCAGAGGAAAAAATATTTTAGAATATAATATAAGTAATCCTGTTATTTGCAGATTTTTAATATTTCCTACCACTTTTGTGATATTATACTATGTCAGTACAGTTTTGGTAATATTAGTATAATTAAAATATTTTCTTGAAATATTAATATTTATTGTATGTTAAAAAAATTAACCTCTTCTATGTGCCCTTCTTTCCCTCTTTTTTTAAAAATATATGTTTTATTGATTTTTTCCAGAGAGGAAGGGAGAGAGATAGAAAGTTAGAAACATCAATGAGAGAGAAACATCAATCAGCTGCCTCCTGCACTCCCCCTACTGGGGATGTGTCTGCAACCAAGGTACATGCCCTTGACCAGAATCGAACCTGGGACCCTTCAGTCCACAGGCCAATACTCTATCCACTGAGCCAAACCAGTTAGGGCTCTTCTTTCCCTCTTATCTGTGTTCTTCCTCTCACTTCTCTCTTCTCTTCCCTACATCTTTGCCCCTCCCATCTTCTTTCTTACCTGTTTTCTTCTCCCTCCTCCAGCTTTCTGCTTCTCCTCCACCTCTTGGACTTCCCACAAACCCCTCCTCATTTTACTCTTTTATTGCCCTTTATTTGATCCTTTACTCTTTTCTGACTTTCAAAAAAAATCTTTTTCCTTTTCTTTGACTTTCTCTTTTCCTCTTTTTTGTTCTCTGATTACTTATTTTTTTTAGTCTTCCTTTCTGATCTCTGAGTTTAGCTTTATCTACCTTTCTTAACCCAGCATTTGCAAACTAGTGGCTTGTGTGCCAAATTCAGCCCATAGCTGAGCTTTGTTTGGCCTACAGAATAGCTTTTTTCCTAATATTTTTATTTTGCTAACATTAAACAATCATGAGACTTCCTTTTTAAAAATTTTGGATTTTGGACTTTACTTGAAAAACAGAGTCTCTGGTAAACCTGGCCCACATTCCTACAAGGCAACAAATCAGCCAGAGCTGAGCTGGGCTGCATCTGCCTTAGGAAGTACTCTTTATGTACCACAGATACAGCAAGTCTCTTCCCCCCATGCTACCTGGTTGGTCCCTGTAAGTATAAGGATTTCAGTTCCATTATCCTATCTTCTTTCTCTTCATGACTTCTGTTGGGAGATAGTAAACCCACAGGTTAAGCTCCCAACCTTTGAGGTTACTCAGATCTGGAGTACTATTTCAGTTTATCAAATTGTGTGATCTCAGGCAAATCTCCCAACTTCTCTGAACATCACTGTCTTCATCTGTAAAATATGGGGCTATTACTACATTAATGCCTGTCTCATGGGTTTATTGGGGGAAATCAAATGAGATAATGCTTGTAAAGTATTTAGCACAGTGTCTGGCACATAACAATCCCTCAATTAATTAAATTTATTACTTTTTTATTTTATTTATATATGCCCCACTGCTTTTCAGCCTCCCTTATTTCTTTTTTCTTATACCATTCCTTTTGTTTTTCTCCCTTGCCTCTCTGTTCACTTGTACATTTGCATGTGTGCTTGTGTGCATGCATACATGTGTACTTGCATATATGTGTGTGTCTAGACCCTATTATTCTCCTTATTTTTTGCTCTTGTTTCTTTTCTTTCTCTTTCGTCCCCTTCTCTCAATATTTGGAGTTTATTCAAGTATTTATTCTTCCTCCAGTCTTTTTTCCTTCCTTATTTGAGTCCCATATTGCTCCCCCTCCCCATACAGGCATGCCAAAATCCCTCATAAGTTTATAAATATGAAGTCCTAGTATTATAAAATATCAGTATATATAATATTAAGATATTTATCATTGCCAGACATTCAAAGATATCTGGATGGGTAAGAGGTAGTAAAAGCTGTAAATCTAAGATCTTCCTTTGTGAGGCAAGAGAAAAGCAAGAATGATGCATCCTCTCTTCTAGAATTTTCAGGCTGTAGTACAACAAGCTCAATGCTATAGTCTGAGCTCTCCCCTCTCTTCAAGACAGTGTAATCCCTATGAACCCTTTAAAATTTTTATTATGAAATAGTAAAAATATATAAAAGTTATGTATACCTTCTTGTTTAACCACCACACAGCATAAGAAATAAAATATTACCACTACAGTTGGAGCCCCCTGTGTGCCACTCTCTGATCACACCTCTTCCTTTATCTTCAGAGGTTACCTCCGTTCTAAATTGGATGAGTATCACTATATGGATTTTTTAAATTCTTTTACTACATATGTATATAACATCAGGAGGCCTTTTAAGGGCTTTGTCAGGTCCCTAGTAGCAGGGTTGCACCATTTGTGCAGAGGTGACAGAAAGTGAGGGTTTTGGTGATTCTTTGGGGCAGACAACTTTCAGTTTCACATGCAGTCTATGTGATATAGGTTGCCAATAGTTTGCAGAGTGTGGTGGTTAAGAATATGGACGCTGCAACCACATTGACTGAATCTGAATCCCAATGCTGTAGTTCCTACCTATATGACCATGTGAAGTCTTTAGAATAGTACCCAATACATACTATGTGCTCGATAACGTAAGGTTTTGATTAGTAATAGTAAAGGCCACTTTCTAAATAATGAAGATGAATGCCTTCTTACTTTAACATCAACAAAGAGAGGTTTTAGATAGATACTGGATTCTCTCTGTGACTCTAAATGGGAGAAGAAATTTGATGGTTCTGAGTGAAATTGATCCAGAGTAACAGCAGTCTGAGTCCTGCCTTCTCTTCTTTTGGTACCTTACAAGGTGTTTGATTCTTACAACAGAATTCCTGTAGACCCCTTTATATTTATTTTAAGAGTATATTCCTGATAAGAACTTGGAGATTGAACTGTAGAATGATGATGCTGTGATAATGGCTATGCAATAATGACAAAGCAAGCTTTGATCCATCACTTATTCCTCCCCTGGGGGAAAAAAAGACCAACCACAAAGAACAATAAAAATAGAAACAAACAATGGATTCATCCTAATTTATTACTGTGGGCTTTGAGATTTGATTCTGGGATCCTGGGAGTATGATCATTTTTGCCACTGACATACATGGAAAAGTTGATATTGGGAATCAATTTAGAGCAGAAGACCCTAAGTTTAGGTACTTTGAGCTGAAAATGATGAGATGGACTGTGTGAATGGAAATGCTCTCTAAGCAGCACTATAAAGTAGGAAAGCAATGGCTCCATTTACTAATTGATCAAATAAAAGTTCAGGAAAATGAAGTAATTTGCTCAAAATAAACAGCAATGGTTCTTCAATTTTAGTTGTATCAATGGTCTTGATTGGGCTCAGCAATCTGAATTTTAAATACTATTTCAAGTGGCTCTGTTCAGGTCGTCTTTGCACAGAGCACATTTTGAAAACTTATAATACATGCTATGAGAAATATTCAGGTGGGGAAGAGGTTAAGGTTATAGAATGATGCAAAGGATAGGAGGTCAAAGACCAAATCAGCCAGCTCCTCACAAATGTTTGCTGGGTAGCAACCCAATTAAACCCAACTAAACCCGGGATTTGATTGATAAATGAGTCCAGTCCCTTCCTTCCATTCCAATTCAGTCTTCTATGGCTTGACTGGGTAATTGATCTTATCATCTCATATTTTGTTGCTGGAATCTGGCTTGGGGGATATGGGGAGTAATAAATACTTGAGCACAGAGGAGTATTTGGTGCATTGATATAGGGCAATTGGGATGGAGATAGGAGCTCTGAGTTTTGCATTGAGGTATCACAGTGTAACAGTTTCAAAGCTTGCTACTTTGAGATATATTTGTCTAGGTCATGGGCTAAAAGATCAGTACTATAGATGTACATTTTAGAGATTTAGCATAGATGATAAGTTATACTGCCATACACAAAATGATTTGGCAATTAAGCTGTTTGTCAGTATGGACTAGTAATCTGGATAATTCAGATCATCCACAATGACTGCATGAACTACATAATTGCTAACTCACAATCTCCCTTCAGACTATTGTAAACATGGTTCCAGTTATCATTTGGGAACCTTGCCTTGGGAAAGAGCAAGGGAAATGCGAAAAGATGCAGATAAAGTGAGTTGTGCTTGAAGAGCCATAGAACTGAGAATTGCTTTGAGAATGTAAATGAAAGGAACACTAGGCCAAAAGAGGCATAGACTGAGGGAAGACAGCTTGAAGCTGATTAAATTTCTGATGAGACCAATAAAAACCACCTATCTCCTCCTCTTCTCTATAATCCACAACCAAGATGTTACTCAATGAAATCAATGGCAAATAAACATGGAACAAGTAAAATGAATTATGTATTCTCATACTATGTGACCCCTCTGTGGCAGTCACTCTGCAAGAAGTTGCAAATGAACATGTTGGGACCATACTTCAAAGTGGATGGGCTAACTTCAAAATCTACTCTATTAACATTTGCCTCTTTAGCCTCAGTTAGGGAGAATTTATCTTTATGCTCAAGTCCATAACTTGGTGTGTGTGGAGGGGGAGGTTCAGCCTCAGGAAAGATTCATGTCTCCTAAGCGCAGTCTACAGTTAACACATACTGTGGGGCTTCTTTCTCTGGTTTGGGTCAATGTGATAGGAGGCTGGATCTGTTTAGATCTCACTTCTCTTGGAGCCTTCTTTAGCTTTGCAGAAGTCATAACTCATAGAATCTCAGGACCACACAATTCAGAGTTGCTGGCATGCTTAAAGTGTTTTAGTTCAACACTATCATTTTTCAGATGGGATTCAGAGCTAGAAAATGACTGACTTAAGGTCACAAGCCTAGTTATGTGCATAGGCAAAGATAAAAATGTAGTCAAACTAGGTTTTTTATGTGGTACAGATAAATTACTCATATGCTTGTCTGAAATAACTAGATCAGTGATTTTTTAACACAAGCTGCAGAAGTGGTATTCAAAATCCTATCTAATAAAAGAGTAATATGCAAATTGACTGTCCCTCCAAGACACAAGATGACCACCCCCATGTGGTCAAAGATGGCTGCCCCCATGTGGACACAAGATGACCACCACAAGATGGCCTGCAGGGGAGGGCAGTTGTGGGCAGTTATGGGTGACCAGGCCAGCAGAGGAGGGCAGTTGGGGGTAACCAGACCGGCAGAGGAGGGCAGTTGGGGAAGACCAGGCCAGCAAGGGAGGGCAGTTGGGGGGGACCCAAGACTGCAGGGGAGGGGAGTTGCGGGGGGGGGAGTACCAGATCTTCAGTGGAGGGCTGTTGGGGAGGACTCAGGCCTACAGAAAGGGCAGTTAAGGGCAATCAGGCTAGCTGGGGAGAAGTTAGGCATTGATCAGGCTGGCAGGGGAGTGGTTAGGAAGTGATCAGGCCTGCAGGCAGAAGCAGGATCAGGCCTAAACGGGCAGTTGGACATCCCTCAAGGGGTCCCAGATTGGAGAGGGTGCAGGCTGGGCTGAGGGACAACCCCCCCGTGCACAAATTTTGTGCACCGGGCTTCTAGTATTTAATAATGGGTATAGTACTGGGCACTGACTAATTAGAATGGAATCTGGAGAAATACTGAAGCAGGGTTCTGGAGGACTCCTGCTGGACCAGGCATTATTAATACCTTTTAGTTACTGATTGTGGAGAATTCTGGGGGTTCTGGAATGGAAGAGATGAGATGTCAGGGCATTTGTATCTCAGTGCATTTACCAACTTCTTTGAAACTATCTCTCAATATCATCACAACATGTATGGCTATACCAGTGAATCCTAATTGAGTTATCTACTTTTCTTGGCCTGTACACTAGAATAATTTAGGAAGCCTTTAAAAATATCAATGCCTAAGTAATTTTAATGTGCAGCCAAGAATCAAAACCACTGTACTAGATGTTCTTGGCATCTAGTTCTGGAGATTTTGGAGAACTATTTCCTTTAAGTTTAGCTCATAGCCATCACTCAGGAACATAACTAGGATGAGAATCAGTGATCAAGCCTGTTGGACTTCTTCTAAGACCTCTGGACTTAATATTGGTTTCTAAATAAACATTTCATGGCTTGTCTGGGAAGGCTCCGATGATACTGCCTAGGCCCCACTTTCTGTACAAACTGTCTCTGCAATAAACTGAATTAATCATATTTGGTCTGGATAGAAGATAAAACAAAAACTGCACACAAGGACATCATCTTTCACTATGCAAATGAAGATCAACACCGTTGTGTGTCCATTGCATTTCCCCCTGTGCTGTGAGCTTGTATCTTCTCCCGAGAAGGGTTTTGTAGTCTGGGACTGGAGGTTCCATCAATTGGGGCAGGGCCCTTGAAGAGATTCAGTGGAAAAGCTGACTCCATATCTTATCATTAGAGGACAGTCTGAAATGGAGTTAGTGATGGATATGGGACTAATGGGATACATGGGGGAGGGGAGTAAGAAGTGTGAAGGCACAGGTTATAACTTAGGGAACAAAATAGGAAGGGGAAAGTCAAATACTGAATATGGGTGAGCAAGGAAAAGTCAGACACAGGAAGTGATGTAGAGAGATAAGGGATACTTCTTGATGAATCCCATCCACCCTTGGCTTTTTTCTTCAACATTTCACTATCAATATTTTTAAACATACAGAAAAGTTGGAAAAATTTAACAGTGAATACATATAAACCAAACACTTATATTCTACAATTTACATTATATTTCACTTTGCCTTATTACACACTTTATCTCTTTATTCCTCTATTCACATTCATCACCTATCTTATTATTTAGATATATGTCAAACAATTTTCAGACAACAATAAGCTTCTCCCTAAATATTTTGGCATGTCTATCATGAACTAGAGTCCACATTTTGTTTATGGTACTTTTTTCTTTTTAATTTAAAGTTACATAAACTGAGATGCATAAATCTTATTTGAACTGCTAGTGAGTTATGAAAAATTAATACATGTGTGCAACCCAAACCCCTTTCAAGATATGGAACATGACTATCACTTCAAAAAGTTCCTCATGCCCTTTTCCAGTCAATTCCCATCCTTATCTCTGTCTCAGGCAACCACTGTTTTATTTTTTCACCATATATTAATTTTGCTATTTCTAGAACTATAGATAAATTGACTCAATCTATATTCTTTTTGTATAAAGATTCTTTCATTCAGAATAATATTATTTTTATTGATTTTTAGAGATAAACCAAGTGAGAAGGAGGGAAAGATAAATATCAACATGAGAGTTAGATAGCAATGGGCTGCCTCCTGCACACACCCCAACCAGGGATTAAACCCATAACCTGGGAATTTGCCCTGACCAGGAGTCAGACCAGTGACCTTTCTGTGCATGGGACAATGTCCAACCAATTGAGCTACACTGGCCAAGGCATCAACATAATATTTTTAAGATTCAACCATGCTGTTGTCTGTATCAGTAAGCCATTCATTTTTATTGCTGAACTAGAGGCCAGGTGCACAAAATTCGTGCATGGAGGGGGGTCCCCTCAGCCCAGCCTTCACCCTCTAGAAACAGCTCATGTGCCAAATTGCCCCCAACTGCCCCTCCCCACTGGTCTGGTTGCCCCCAAGTGTCCCCCCCTCCCCCGCTGGCCTGGTTGCCCCATGCAGCCTGCTGTTCAATCATTTGGTCATCCCTCACTAACCCCCTGCCAGCCTGGTCATCCCATGCAGCCTGTGTTCAGTTGTCTATCTGGTTGTTTTGGTCATGACAGCCCCTGACTTTTTATATATTAAGATAGTATGCCATTTTAGGATTATACTACAAATTTTTATCCACTCATCTATTAATGGACACATGAGCTGTTTCTAGGATGGAGGTATTATGAAAAAAATACTATGAGCATTCATATACAAATTTTTGTGTAGACAAATAATTTCACTTTTCTTGGTAAAATACAGAGAAGTAAAGTTTTTCGGTATTAGGGTTGCTATATATTTAGTTTTATAAGTAACTACAAGACATTTTTCCAAAGTGGTTATTCCATTTTACACTCCAACCAAAAATATATGCAAGTTCCAGTTGGTCTACATTCTTGTCAATATTTGGTATGGTCAATCTCTTTAATTATAGCTATTCTTGTGGATATATAATGATATCTCATTGGGATTTTAATTTTCAGTTCCCTAATGACTAATGATTTTGACTATATATTCATGTGCTCATTGACTATTCACATCTTATTTTGTAAAGATTCCATCAAAATACGTTGCCCATTTTTATTAGGTTATTTATTTTTATATCCTGAATATCAGTTATTTTTCACATACATGTTTTGTGAATATTTTCTCCTAGTATGTAACTTATCTATTTTCTTAATGGTATTTTTGATAAAGAAATGCTTTGAATTTTTATGAATCTTCATATATCATTTTTTATTATATGGTTATTGCTGTCTGTGTCCTATCTAAGAAATTTTTGCCTGCCCCCAGATCATAGAGATATAACCCTGTGTTTTCTTTTGAACTATTTATGGCTTAAGGTTCATATTAGACTAGAGGCCCAGTGCATAAAAATTTATGCACTGGAGTGGGGGTCCCTCAGCCCGGCCTGCCCCCTCTCACAGTCTGGGCACCCTTGGGGTGGGAGGTCACCCGGTGATCAGGGGAAGGCAATGCCCCCATCACACCTCTGCTGCTGCCACTGCCAGCAGCACAAGCCTCAGCCAACTCTGGTTACCTGAGCCTCAGGAGGCCCTGGGCAGCTGGGCAGCCACCATCCAAGGCTTGCCTATGCCTTGGGCCAGCCCTGGGCAGCTGAGCAGCCACCATCTGAGGCTTGCCTGTGTTTTGGGCCAGCCCGGGGTGGCTGGGCAGCCGCCATCCAAGGCTTGCCTATGCCTCGGCTGGCCCTAGGCAGCTGAGGGACTGAGGGGACTGGAGGCCTCCGGAGGCAGGCGCATGGAGTGGCCATGTGCCTGCAGCCCTGGCGGGGCTGAGGGGACTGGGCGCCACCATCTTGTGGCTGTGGGTGCTGCCATCTTTGAGGGCATGGCAGTCAATTAACATATTCCCTCCTTATTGGCTTTTGTGAGGGTGTGATGGTCAATTTGCATATTCCGTCTTTATTAGATAGTATATGTGATCCTACTCAAATTAAATTTAGTTTATGGTTTGAGGTAGGGATGAAGGTCCTTTTTTTTTTTTTTCTATTTTGATATCCAGTTTTCCAGTATCATTTGTTTAAAAGACTTTACTAGTATTTCACCATTGGGTTGTTTTGTTACTTATCAAAAATAAAATGATTTTTAGTGGGAATGTGAGTCTGTTTCAGTGCTCTATATTTTGTTCCATTGCTCTATTTGTCAATCCATATGTCAATACCATATGGTCTTAATTATAGTAGTTTTACATTAAACATTGAAATCAAGTAAGTTTTCTGATTTTATTCTTTTTAAGATTGCTTTGGATATCTAGGTCCTTTGCATTTAGAATAAATTTTAGAATTAGCTTGTACATTTCCATAATATGCCAAATGAGATTATATTTAGTATGTCATTGAGTATTTTTAGAATTCCATTTTATATTAAAATATATTTCTTGGCATTTTGGTTATATTTTGTTGCATTATATTTTTAGTGGTTGTCCTAGGGATTACAATATACATCCTTAGCTACTTAATCTTTTACCTTTCCAGATAAAATATAAACTCTTTCATCTGTTTAAGTCAATTTACCTAACCTCTCATCTATATAATATACAGTAGTTGTGAAATATATCATCCCTACATATATATTTAAACCCCACATGATAATATTATAGTCTTTGCTTAAAATAGTTACATGTATTTTAAAAAATAAAGTGAAAAATTATCTTCATATTTTCTAGATATTCACCATTTTTATACTCTTCATTCCTTCTTGAAGATTCCAGTTGTCATCTAGTATAATTTTCCTTTAGCCTGAATAATTCCCTTTATCATTTCTTGTAGTACAGATCTGCTGTACACAAAGTATCTTAGTTTTCTTTGGCTCATTTCACTTTCATTCTTGATGGATAATTTCTCTGCATATAGAATTCTAGGTTAGGAGTTTTTATTTTTCATTCAACACTTCATCATCTCTTGCACTCCATTTTTTTCTGCTAATTCTAACACCTGGGTTGTTTTTATATTACTTGGATTACTTTTCCCTTATATAAGGTATCATTTTCTCTGACTGCTTTAAATATTTTTTATTATCTTTATTTTTCATCAGTTTGACTACAATTCACCTAAGCATGGTTTTATTTATCTTGCTTGGGGTTCACTGAGATTCCTGAATCTGTAAATGTATATATTTTACTAAACCTGGGATATTTTAAGCCATTACTTCTTCAAAAAGTTTTTTTCTGCTTCAATCTCTCTCTCCTATCCTTTTGTAACTCTAATTACATATAAATTAGACCTTTTGATGTTGCCCTACTAATCCTTGAGATTATGTATGAGGTTCTTTTCCCCTCTTACCTTCACATTGAATAATTTATATGGATCTATCTTCAATTTTACTGACTCCTTCCTTTGTCATCTACATTCTGCTATTAACCCAATTTAGTATTTTCAAAATTTCAAATATTGTATTTATCCATTTTATAAATTTTCATTTTTAATTTCTATTTCTCTGCTGAGATTTTCAGTCTGTACATTGATTTAAGGCATATTTTGATTCACTGAATATAGTTATAATAGCTGCTTTAAAGCCTTGCCTACTAATTTCAACATGAGTCATTTCAACATTTTCAACATGAGTCAACATGAAATGTCAGAGCTGGTATTCAGTGAATGTTTTTTCTCTATAGATTGAGAGTAGGAGAGAGAAAATGGGGGACTTGAGAATATAGATAGTTCATTCTAGTTTTTATATAAGGAGAAAAAAATAGAGCCATAGATGGAGAGGGAACTAGAGTCAAGAAAAGGTTTTTGATCTAAAGATGGGAGAAATAACATATTTTTATGCTGTGAGGAAAGATCCAGTAAAGAGAAATTTCTTAACATCTCCATCTATCAGGTTTTCACTACTTTGTGACAATTTTTGAATGCCTGAGGGGTCAGCATCCCTAGCCCCCATATTGTTTAAGGTCGACTATATTCACAAAGTCCATGCTATAATGCGTAATTCAAGCACATATGCATTTATTTTGGGGTTAAGGAACTCTAATGCCTATTAAATATTATATGCTGCATAAATATATGAAGAAATTAAAATTTGAGCCAAATTGATATATTTATTAACATGTACCTAGAGACCATCAGCAGAATTTTGTTTTCCTTTGCTCTTATAGACTATAACACAGACATCAAATGCATCTTTCAGGAGCATCAGAGGGTAGGCAATTGGTAAAATAATATAGTGAGCATACTTTTCTGAAGCAACTACAAAATGGATTAAATATTCAACATATCAGGGAAAGAGATAACAGCAAGGAAGTAGAGAAGAAGGACCAAATGTTTTTCTGTCAAGTATTTTCAGTTGAACTGAAGTCTATCTGACATCAAATGTATGTTAGGAATGGAAAAGAGGGAAGTGAAGTCTATTTTCAGTGGGAATTATTAGCGGCCCAATCTCTTGATATGTTAATATTCAACTGGTGTACAAGTATAAAAATTGGTATAAAATTGCTTCTGAGACTGCCCTTATGATGCCCAAATAACCAGAATGACTAGACAATACAATGAAAAAGTCACTTGGAACTCTTTGCTTGGTTACACATAATCAGAACATCTAGGTGATTTTCACTTCTCAGCCAGTTCCTTGGGTGACAGGCTGACAAAGCCTAACTTTGGTTAATCTTCTTCCCTCCCTCCCTCCCTCCCTCCCTCCCTCCCTCCCTCCCTCCCTCCCTCCCTCCCTCCCTTTCTTTCTTTCTTTCTTTCTTTCTTTCTTTCTTTCTTTCTTTCTTTCTTTCTTTCTTTCTCTTTCTTTCTTTCTTTCTTCTTCCTCCTCTTCTTTCTTTCTTTCTTTCTTTCTTTCTTTCTTTCTTTCTTTCTTTCTTTCTTTCTTTCTTTCTCTCTCTCTTCCCTCTCTCTCTTTCTTTCTCTTTCTTTCTTTCTTTCTTTTCTTTCTTTCTTTCTTTCTTTCTTTCTTTCTCTTTCTTTCTTTCTTTCTTTCTTTCTTTCTTTCTTTCTTTCTCTCTCTCTCTCCCTCTCTCTCTCTTTCTTTCTCTTTCTTTCTTTCTTTCTCTTTCTTTCTTTCTTTCTTTCTTTCTTCTTTCTTTCTTTCTTTCTTTCTTTCTTTCTTTCTTTCTTTCTTTCTCTCTCTCTCTCCCTCTCTCTCTCTTTCTTTCTCTTTCTTTCTTTCTTTCTTTCTTTCTTTCTCTTTCTTTCTTTTCTTTCTTTCTTTCTTTCTTTCTTTCTTTCTTTCTTCCTTCTTCCTTCCTTCCTTCCTTCCTTCCTTCCTTCCTTCCTTCCTTTCTTTCTTTCTTTCTTTCTTTCTTTCTTTCTTTCTTTCTTCCTTCCTTCCTTCCTTCCTTCTTCCTTCCTTCCTTCTTCCTTCCTTTCTTTCTTTCTTTCTTTCTTTCTTTCTTTCTCTCTCTCCCTCTCTCTCTCTTTCTTTCTCTTTCTTTCTTTCTTTCTTTCTTTCTTTCTTTCTTTCTTTCTTTCTCTTTCTTTCTTTCTTTCTTTCTTTCTTTTCTTTCTTTCTTTCTTTCTTTCTTCCTTCCTTCCTTCCTTCCTTCCTTCCTTCCTTCCTTCCTTCCTTCTTCCTTCCTTCTTCCTTTCTTTCTTTCTTTCTTTCTTTCTTTCTTTCTTTCTTTCTTTCTTTCTTTCTTATGCCTATGCCTTGCTTTTGGAAATGGGAACATCTGGGCTTGAATCACAATAATTTTGTCACTGAAGCACAAAGAACACAAAAAGCTAGAGACATTTTGAATGAAACCAAGAATGCCAAACTTCAGCTTTGAGAATTGCTCTTGATGGAGAATCAGCTGACTCTGATTTGCAAATAATCACATTCTTATATTTATGAATAAGTGTACCTTGCATATGAATAGCTTTTTGTCCTCTTTTCTCTAAGAGTCTTTATATCCATTATTTCATTTGCTCCTCAAAACAACTCCTTAAGATGAATAAAGTAAGTAAAATCCTCCTCCCATTTTACAGATGAGGAAACTGAGGCAGAAAACTGGTTAGTGAATTCCAGAAGGTCACAAAGGTGTCTAGATATGTTTAGACTAGCACCCAAATTTCCTAACTGCGGATTCAAAACTTCCACTAAAACCACAGCACCTCCTTATGCCATAACTGCTTTATACATTTTCCTGAACCTATCCATCATGATGACCTCATGGAAAGAAAAAGTCCTTCTGACAAAACAATATAAAATAATTTGAATCTTTAAAAATCCTCCTTAAATTAAAACTTCTTCTCCCTAGCGTTTTACCTACCACCTTCCCAGTCCTACTGTCATTCACTCAGAAAGTTATAATGCAAACTGCAAAATCTAGTAAGCTATTTGCTTTAGGCACTAAGAGCCTTCTCTCAAATGTCTAATTTATTGATTCTTCCCATTTACAATATAATTTCCTAAATGTGATGTTGCATCCTAGGTGGAAGCCTGGAACAGAAAAAAAGGTATTAGTGGAAAATCTAGTGAAATCTGAATAAAGACTGGCATTTAGTTAATAGCAATGCACCAATGTTAACCTCTTAATTTTATTTATTTATTTATTTATTTATTTATTTATTTATTTATTTATTATTTTTTGTTGTTGTTGTTAATCCTCACCAAAGGATATGTTTCCATTGGTCGTTTAGAGAAAGTGGAAAAGAGAGGGAAAAACAAAGAGAAACATTGATGTGAGAGAAACACATTGATTGGTTGCCTCCTGTATGTGCCCTGACCAGGGCCCGGGCCAGGGAGGAGCCTGCAACCAAGGTACGTGCCCTTGACTGGAATCAAACCCAGGACCCGTTGGTCCACAAACTGATGCTCTATCTTCTGAGTCAAGTTGGCTAGGATAACCTCTTAATTTTGAAATGTGATATAGTCATGTATGGTGTTAATGTTAGGGGAAATTGAGTGAAGGGTGCATGGGAACTCTGTGTATCATCTTTGCAACTTTTTTGTAAAAATTATTCCAAAATATAGAGTATTAAAATATAATTGCAAGGTACAGTAGCTTTGAAATTAACCTGTAATATTTATCCCCAGGAACCAGATGTATTTTTTAATCCTAACCCAAAGATATGTTTTTATTGATTTTGAGGGAGAGAGAAAAGCATTAATCAGTTGCCTCCCACACCCGCCCTGACTGGGAATCAAACCCACAACCTTTTGGTGTACAGGATGATGCTCCAACCAACTGCACCATCTGGCCAGACCAAACCATATGCATTTTTAAAAATTACTATCAGTAGCATATTTTTATTTTCCCCAATTTATTTTTGTATAACTCCCATGTTGATGGGCAGTGGGGAAAAAGGTTAGTCAAGAAAAGAATTAGTGTCCCAAAATCATTTTCAACCTCTCTTTATCCTTTGAAACACTGATCACAGCTGCCAGAAAATACTTCTTAGAGCTGAAAGCACATGGTATCAGTCTGAAGAATAAGCTTTGAATTGACATTGGAAGTTAAATTAAAGGAGTAGAAAGCAGCAGCTGCCTGCCCACTGGCTGAAGAAGATAAACAGTGACTGTCCCATTGCCCACTTCAACCAATAAGCTGCCTGATATTTTCCATAAATCAGTTTACAAGCCATAGACTATGGAATTGAAAGGAAAGGAGATCCTCCAAGCAAATCCCATCTATACTAATGAAAGAGTAATATGCTAATTAGACCGGGAGACCTTCCAGAGACCTTCCAGATGTCCTTCTGGACAAAGCTGGTGGCTTGGCCAGCCTGCAAACCACCCCTAAATGGCCCTTAGCCCCTCACCCAGGCTGGCCATGCCCCCTGCAGGGGGCATGGCCAGCCTGCAAACAGCCATCAGCCCCTTGCATAGGTGCACCCGCCCCCAGCAGGGACCCTCACCATGATGGGGGTGTGGCCAGCTTGCATACCTGCCCAGCCCCTTGCCCAGACCGGCACCAACCCTATGAGAACCCCCACCCTGATTAGGGCATGGACTGCCTGCAAACTGCCCCAGACCCTTGCCCAGGCCAGCCCCGCCCCCCAAGGGGACCCCCACCCTGATCCGGGACCCACTCTAGGACAGACCATCCAACCCCGATCCGTGCACCAGGCCTCTATCTATACTAATAAAAAGGTGATATGCTAATTAGACCGGGAGATCTTCCGGACAAAGCCATAGTGGTGGGGCCAAGGCAGAGGTGGTTAGGTGTGATCAGGCCAGGAGGGGAGGACAGTTGGCGGTTATCGGGCTAGCAGGGGGGGCAGTTGGAGGTTAGTAGGTGGTAGTAGGGGGCAGTTGGGGGTTATCAGGCTGGCAGGGGGGCAGCTGGGGGGCAGTTGGGGGTGAGCAGGCCGGCAGGCAGAGTGGTTTGGGGTGACCAGGCAGGCAGGCAGGTGAGAGCAGTTAGGAGCCAGTGGTCCCAGATTGCAAGAGGGTGCAGGCTGGGCTGAGGGACACCCCCCCTGTGCATGAATTTCATGCACCAGGCCACTAGTATATACTAATAAAAGGGTAATATGCTAATTAGACTGGACATCTTCTGGGTGACCTTCCAGACATCCTTCTAGACAAAGCCACGGTGGCATGGCCGAGGCAGAGGCAGTTAGGGGGATCAGGCTGGCAGGGGAGAGCAGTTAGGGGGATCAGGCTGGCAGGGGAGAGGAGTTAGGGGGATCCTGGATTGGAGAGGGTGCAGGCCGGGCTGAGGGACACCCCCCCCCCATGCACGAATTTCATGCACCTGGCCTCTAGTCTTTAAATAAGTTTGTAGACCATATAAACCACATTTCTTCTTAAATAAAAACATACACACTGTTCACACACAGAATCTCCAGTAAAAATTCTGTTTCCAACATTTTACCTCTAAGTAGCACTTGTCAATATCATGAGGTACTTAACTGTGACAGAAAAAGAGAAATACATTAAGAAATATAAATTGGATGTATGCCGGCACTAATAATGGAGCAACTTTAGTACAGTAAATGTTATTTAGTAAATGGGGAGATAATCTAAAACATGAGTAGATGATTTTAATGGTAATGCTGAGCCAAGAGCCACATTCTTTCTTGAACTTTTTCTACTCCACCTATCTGTCTTATGGGCAAAACCATTAGGGAAAAGAAGAGAAAATAGGCTAAGTGATATACAGTTGACACTTGAACATCATGTTTTAGAACTGGGTCCACATATGTGCAGATATTTTATAATAAATCCATACCTGTAATATTTTCAATCTGTGGTTAAGAATCCACAGATGCAAAGGGTCAACTGTATGCATTGTTCTACACCATTTTATATAAAGGACTTGAGAATCTGGTATCCACGGGGTGGCGGTGGGGGTCCTGGGACCAATACCCCATGGAAACCAAGGGACAATTTAAGTTTATAGGGAGTCAAATGTTACATGCAATTTTTTGACTGTGAAGGGGTCTGCATCCCTAACTCCTTCATGTTCAAGAATCAATTGTACTGTATTTTTACTATAAAGACTATGTTCTTACAAAACAAGTTCTGTGAGATGCCTTTCAGTACCTGGGCTGAGCTGCAGGGAACTGTCCCCATGATTCTCTCCCGCTCAGACCATTCCATTTGACCAAAGACTGCCATGTTTATGGTTTGATTATACAAGGAAAATCCTTTGAGTTTGTATCTGTATAATTTTTGACATATTAACCAATGTATGTTTTCCTTTTAGGTATTTCCTAGGGTTATTCTATTACCCTTCTCCAACTCAGTCTGACTCATTAAAATCAGCCTCCATTGCCTCAGAGTTTGGACATGACAGCATGAATGATGGCAGAAAGAAAAGAGTCAGTGTGTTGGTTTTTAAAGCTCATATAGAAACAAACCAAATACCCATCATTGTGAGTCTGGATGAATAAGCTGGTTAGCAATATGGTATTAAGTGAAAAAAATGATGTCCAAAAATATTTTCATAAGACATGACACACCTCTAATAGAGTTAAAAACAACAATGATTTTAGAAACTAAAAAAAGTACTTTTCATAAGACATGTAGATGCAACAAAATATCAAAAGAAAGCAAGAGAATGATGAGTATGAGATTCAGGAAATTGGTTACATCATGTAAGGATGGCAAGGGAAGGAGGGGTGTGATGAGGGGTGAAACACATGATTATATGTAAAATATTATTAAGGTTCTAACTTTCTAGCCTTTGATTTGAGTAGGGCTGTTTTGGGTACCCAAAGTTATTAAAAATAAATAACTAGCTAAATCATAAGTGGAGCCATATGTAGAGCAATGATAAGGGTGTCTCTTGAAATAAGGACTATGCGAGTCCACTTCTGTGAACCTAAGGACCTATTTAAAAATATTAAATAGCAACAAATAAACTCATAGTGGAGATAATCATTTGGGGCAACAAGTTTTGAGCTTCCTTATCCCTTCGCCTGAGATTCAGGGCATAAACAGTGAATATGGGGGAAAGAGTTTTCTGCGTTCCCACAATACAAATATCTTCCAAAGTGGAGAGTCAGAGAGGCAGTGGAAAAGCTGGCATTGAGTCAGCATAGTGAACCCTGAGTGGGAGTCCTGATTCTAATACTTCTCTGGGTGGAGTCCTGGGGTCAGGAAGAACCGTGGACTTCCCAGCAGGTTTAAAGAGCCCAAAAGGAGACTAATCCTGTGGACCTGAGAAGTGCAAAGGAATAATTACCCACAGCCCAGATTATGTGAGATTGGAATGTCTACAGATAGGCCTGAAGCAACCCCACAATTTCTTGCAGCTCCAAAGAGGCAGAGGAGGGAAATCCTGTGTCCCATGAGCCTGAGAGGCATGGAAGTGGTTGAAAGAGAGCTGGACCTGGAGAAACCCCATGATGGAGAAGACAGGACAATGCAAAAGTGACCTGCTTGAATTCACAGCCAAGGACTAGAAATGATGTTGCACATGCAACCAGATGCCAGCATCTCCCCCATTCTCTATTATCTCCCCAACCACATTCTGGGCAAATTCTGGAAGCTCCTCAGAACCTAGATACAACTCGGGAGAAAGGGGAGGGATCTGAAATGACTGAGAAGACTTGAAGTGACTAAGATTGAGAATCTACTACTGGCCTGAAGAAAGATTTGATATAGAGATCAGAATTGGTTATAGAAGATTTAAGAAAATTACATTTTTTACACAACTGAGCTTGAGGCATAAAACTCCTCCATGCATAAGCTATCCAGTCAAACCTTATGGATATCTGGGAATATTCAATATGGAGGCAGAGCATATCAACAGATTAGCCTGACCTTTGTGCTATAACTGGCCACGTGAACTTGGACAAACCTCTGAGACTCAGTCTCATTTATATAAAATAAGGAACGTGGATAGAAGTCACATCAAGACATAACCCTGCAGTAAATCACTGTGTGACCTTGGACATGTCTCTTTCCTTCTCTGAGTCTCTGGTTCCTCATCTGTAACAAAGGGAATTAGATGTAATCTACATGTTCCTTTTAGCTCCAACAATCTATAGTGTAACTTTCATTTGGACTTCAAATAGACTAGATTCAGTGAATAGTCTTTGGTTACACTAATTATTTATATGAAGGTAACTCTTAAACATTTGACAGCTGAATTGGGATTGTAGAAGGTCATTTATCCAAATCTACAGCGTTTCACTAAGATGTCCCAAAATAGCTGAGTTGTTAATTTTTAACCATTAATATCCAACAGGATTCCTCTGCAGAATTAAATACCACCAATTTTTGTTATTTTTCTAAATATTATTGGCTTGGCTGTCTCTGCTTGAAAACGGTTTCTAGGGTTATGAATATAACCAGACGGTCCTCTTCTAATTCAAACTCTAAAAAGACAAGGTAGGTCTATTTATTTTTTTAGGTGTACATAATTTTTGGCTCCCTGCTTATTCTATTTATTTAGCTGTGAAACACCATGAAGATGGGGAAGTTTGGAGAATGAAACATGGTGGGCACAGATATGGTGAGCAAAGAATCTGGAGATAGGAAATCTGGGGAGATTCCCTATCAGCGTGTGTGGGGGAGGAAAATAGAGGCAGTGGTATATACAATATGTGTAGGCACATGGCCGACGATCTTGAACATGTAGAAACAGAATGGGTAGGACAGCAAGGGATTAAAAACACAGTCTTAGATTCAAACAGAGATGGGTTTGAATCACGGCAGTACTTACTAGTTGTGTGAACTTTCTAATTTGTGAAAGAAGGGATGACAATAAGAGTAGCTACTTCATAGAGCTGTTCTGAGGTCTAAATAGCATCATGCCGGACACACAGTGGTACATAATGAATCGTAGGTAATATTCTGATTATTAATAATCGAAATTTCACAGAATCCCAAAGCTAGAAGGAACTCCTGAGATCACTTAACTCAGTCCCTTGATTGTATAGGTGAGGACACTGAGACCCAGAAAGGTGAAAGGACTTTTCTGAGGGCTTTTTTGCAATGGATTGATCTGGTCTACAGAAGTGGGTTCCTAAGATTTTTCATCACATGGTACATATGTACTTTGGCATAATTGTGATGAGAGTAACGTTGGTCCTTTGTGACTTCCTGCCCCTCATTTGCCCATTCTGGTCTGAGGATAAAGGCCCAGGGGATTCCTATTTAGAGTATATTTAAATCTCTCAGAGCTGGCCTACTATTAGGGAAAATCATGGCAGGTAAGAGTTGCAAAAGCAGCTTCATTAGCAGCCAGAGCTACCTTCCTCTGAGCACACTTTCTGCACACCTACTTTGGGCTAGTGCTTATGCTAGATACCTTGCTCTATACCCAATGAGCCTGCAGCAGTGCCAGTGCTCATGGCTTTGGGAGTACCTTTAGCAGTGAAATAGCTTGTTGTTGTTTTTCTCATGCAGATCATATGGTGCTTTTTCAATGTTTCTCTTCACCACTACAATATCATTTTGTGATGTACTTAGAGTGATATCCAAAATAGTTAATTTCTGGTCCATGATATACAGTAACTAACTAGACTATATGACAGAAGTTCCACTGTCACAGGTTAATGAAGGCTTCTTCTCTACTGGCCAGTAACCTTTAAGCTGTGAATCATGGGGAGAACCCAAGGATCCCAGGGTAGGGGCAGAAGCAGTGGAGTCTTCAGGGAACACTGGAGAAAGTTTGGGTCAGCAGCAATTTACCCAACAGCAAGGAAGTATTCAGTGCTTTAACCATGGTACAACTGTTCTGCAGCATCCTGCTAAATGTCAGCCTAGATGAACTCAGGTAGGGCTTTAGGGCTGGTTCTGACAAAGGGAACCAGCCAGAGCTGGACTGGCATTCTAGAATCTCAAATGTTAGACAACTGTGCCCATGCCAGGTTTCTAAGACAGCTGGACAGAAGCCTGGAACCACCACCTGCTCACAAGTAAACACTTTACAGCAGCACATTGTTCTGAAGGTTGAAAAGTCTTATTGCTGCCACTACCTAGGCATTCAAGGGCATCCTCTGATAAGCACCTAGGGAGCCTTTAGACATTGGACTTAGTACTCTTAGATGAGGAGTATTTTTTGCAATGGATTGATCTGGAATTGTTTTAAATAAGAGCTGAATGGAAAGGCGTAAGTCTGTGGAAAACACCAATATCTTTTTTAACCCTAATCATTTGCCATTTAGTCACTCTCCTTCTCCTTGTCTTAAGTGGTAAGGTGTTTCAAGAAACCACAGAAGCACTGGATCTCAACAATGACTATCCAAAGGCATATTTAGCCCATCTTATTTTTTTTTAAAGCCGAGCTCGTCAAATGGGCTGCCTGAAGATATAATTAAATTAAATGAAATTAATCCCAAGAACTGCTATTATGGGATTGGCTGATTACATAGGTAGCTAAGACCCACTAACTACCATTTTCCCTGCTGGACTCAAACACGACATTTTTGTTATTATGAATAAGTAGCAAGAGCAGAACAGCTCTGTCCACAGAAAGAACTCTTCTTTTCGTGTAGTGTACATTGAGGAGCAGGACAGAATCCTCGCATGTGCTCTGGCCTAATGGTCTCCTCCTTGAATGCTCCTTGCTGTGCTGTGCCACAATTAATCAAGCTTTCTAGGTTTTAGTTAATTTCAGGACCCCAATAAATTGGTTTTTACTGGCATTAGTCCAGCCCTGATAATTTCACAACCATGTGCTTGGAAACTGCTACAAGTTTGCACAGGATTTAGCAAGCAGGGGGCTGGGAGAGAAAGCATAAAAGAAACTCTTGTTTGGCTTAAGTTCCATTAATAGTGGAGAAAGCTGAACTCTAAGTGACAAAAAAACATGGTTGAGCACATAGATTTTGTATCTGGGAGAGGGTTTCTCCGTGTTCTTTATGCCTTCCCCCAACTCTTGCTAGATTTGAAAACAATAAAATTAAATAAACTCAAACTTTAGTTTGACATTTTTCTGTGTCTGATTGTTCTCAAGTTTTTTTGTCTCTGATTTCACAAGAGTCCCTTGAGGAATAAGCACTGGAGCCCATAATCTAGTAAAAGGTTCATTTGGGTTTAAGCTTTTTATTTTTAAAGGTATGATTCTTGGAGATTTTTTTCTATTACAAGCAGTTTTTATGACTGAGAGGTTACCAGGAAAATTCAAAGGCAGTGAGAGGAGGTCCCTAATGAGAATAGATATTTGGTGCTGCCTGTGTAAATTAGCTGTTGTGGAGAATAACCCCAACTACCAAGTTTTGCAAGATTTTGGGGGCTCAGCAAATGTCTCTGGCACTTGGGTTCTAAAATGTTCTGTGGCCAGAAAAAAATCAGGTTGGAATGTTCCAATACGCTAAGTGAGTGGGCACCTACAATATGACTTTGCAATCCAAGATTCTTAGATCTTGTAGTAACCTGAGAAATCCTGGAGTTCAACTCTTGCATTTGACATACAGGGAAACCGAGGCCTGCAGTGACCAGGAGTTAGGAATATGACCCATCCAGACAGAGACAGGACTAGAGCCAAGAGTTACAATTCTAAATTAAAGAATCCGTCCACATTTTGATGTTGCTTCTCTTGTGGCTAGAACATCATATTTTCTTTAATATGAAAAGGGGAAAAAATAAAAATAAACTTGGAAATTTGTTTATAGGACCAATATGAGAGTGACTGTTTAGATTTTCAGATTTTCTTGGCATAATTCCCTGGACATGCAGATTCTCTCTGCTAGGTTTTAAAATCATCCAAACACAGAGAAAACTGGAGATGAGTGTTTGACTGTGTCTACATGATGCCTAAACAGACAGTTGATTCAGTAAAAAAATATTATTCATGTTGCTGGTTTGGCAACACAACTACTTGGTGGACTGAATCTTTCACGTTTTAACTCATTGAGAGGCAGTATGGGGTGGAAGGAAAAGCTCCAGATTGACTGTCACAAAACCTACCTTCCAGACCTAGTTGAGCCACTAACCCTTCTTCTTCTGGGCCTCAGTTTCTCCCTTTGTAAGTTAATCAGATTTGGACAAAGTTGTTTCTATGGTGCCTTAAAATTTGGACCTTCTATAATACTGTTCTATGCATATTCAGTCATTTTCCAGTATAGAATGGAAGACGATGATATCCCTGCTTGTGGTCTTTGCCAACTGCATATGTGTTCTGCAGCTTCACAGTTCTAGTTTAGAAGAGATTTTTGAATGTAATTCTCAGTCTGTTTCCATTTCACTCTCAACTTGACTTCTAAATAGGTAGCTTACTGCTCTTCCCCCTAGTTGCCTTCTCATAAGGATAAAAGGAGTTCAGTATTCAGTTGACAGGCAAAACTTGGCAGTACTGTCAGGGGGCCTGTACTTTATCATCTGACCTCATTAAGCTAGTGCCAACCTTTAATCAGTCCACACCTACTTTCCAGATTACCCATGCCCAAATCTTGGATAATTGGCCTGTGGGATTTTTTAAAAAGAGGTAGTGCCCATTGTCAGATGATTGGATAAAAAAGCTGTGGTGGAGAAACCAAGATGGCGGCATAGGTAAGCACCTATACTTGCTGGCTCTCACAACCACATCAAAACCACAACTAAACGGCAGGACAACTACCACTCAGAACCATACAAAAGCTGGCTGAGAGGAAGTTCCACAACTAGAGAGGTGAAGAAGGCTCATTGAGACCGGTAAGAGGTGTGGAGGCGTGGAAAGTGCTGGCACCTGGATGTGCTGCTTTTTAAACTGGGAGGGTGATACAAGCTCCCGCTTGCTCTGAACTCCAGTTCTGGGTGAGACTCTGGGGGACTCTGGCACATACAGGAAGAAATTGGACTGTCTGGCATCGGGACAGGAATGCAACTCGAGGGCAGCTTACTCTTAGAGGAGCTCACAGCTATCATTGTTCGGAGAACCAGGGACTTCTCCAGTTCTGGGCAGCCATTGGTTTTTGCTCCGCCCCACCCAATTTACAACCCTACCCAAGCTGTGCGCATCGGCTTTTGCATATGAATGGCCTGTCCTTTTGCCTAAACAAACTGCAGCTGGGTCAGAGAGCCCCAGAGATTCCAAAAGAAGGCCCAAGGCCCAGCAGCAGCAGCAGCAGCAGCGGCCTTGCTTCACAGCTGGGCCTCCTCTGGGTACTTCCAAACCCCTTACAAAGAGGAGGAATCTGCAGATGTCTCTGTAGCTCCTGCTGGGTGGCCCCAGACAGTGGCTGACCTTGCACCTCCTTGGAGATCCAAGAGCCAGTGCACCCAGTGGTCAGAGTGAGACCATACCAGATTACAAATCTTCACATCCATAAGAGACACACTCAAGGGGCAGACTCAGTGAGCACCAAAGCCCCACTGAAGCAAGTCCTGCCCCATAAGGGTGTCTCCTGCACAACAGATCTTCCAGAGTAGACATGGCTGGTTATCACAGCCAATTGGCCTGGAGGTCAATTCCTCCCAGTGATACCAACAGCAATCAAGGGTTAACTATAACAAGACTGTGCAAACAGCCCACAAAGGGGTGCACCAAGAGTGTCTACCTTAGGTGACTGGGGAGGTTGAGACACTGGGCCCTATAGGACACCAACCACACAAGGACACTCTATCAACTCAAGGAGACTTAGCAGATACCCAGTACATAGAAACAAATACAGGGAAGCAGCTAAAATGTGGAGACAAAGAAACAAGTCACAAATAAAAGAAATGGATGAAAGCAAAATACTGGATATAGAGTTCAAAACTATGGTTATAAGGTTACTCAAGAATCTCCTAGATACCTCTGAGAAATTTAGTGAGACCCTCAAGGATGTGAAAAAGGACCAATCAGAAATTAAGCATACACTGACTGAAATAAATAATAATATACAGAGATCCAACAGCAGAGTAGGGGATCCCAAGAATCAAGTCAAAGATTTGAAATACGAAGAAGCAAAAAAACACCCAACCGGGAAAGCAAAAAGAATCCAAAAATATGAAGATAGTGTAAGAAGCTTCTGGGACAATTTCAGGCATAACAACATACAAATTATGGGGGTGCCAGAAGAAGAGAGAGAGAGCAATATATTGAAAACATATTTGAAGAAATAATGAAAGAAAACTTCCCCTACCTGGTGAAAGAAATAGACTTACAAGTCCAGGAAGTGCACAGAACCCCAAACAAGAGGAATCCAAAGAGGACCACACCAAGACACATCATAATTAAAATGCCAAGGGCAAAAGACAAAGAGAGAATCTTAAAATCACCAAGAGATAAACAGTTAGTTACCTACAAGGGAGTACCTATACAACTGTCAGCTGATTTCTCAACAGAAACTATGCAGGCCAGAAGGGAGTGGCAAGAAATATACAAAGTGATGAATAGTATGAACCTACAACCAAGATTACTCTACCCAGCAAAGCTATCATTCAGAATTGAAGGTCAGATAAAGAGCTTCACAGACAAGAAAAAACTAAAGGAGTTCATCACCACCAAACCAGTATTATATGAAATGCTAAAGGGTATTTTCTAAGAAGAGGAAGAAAAAGGTAAAGATAAAAATTATGAACAACAAAGTGTCAACAAATACATATCTATCAACAAGTGAATCTAAAAATCAAGTGAATAAAAAATCTGATGAACAGAATAAACTGGTGAATATAATAGAATCAGGGGCATATAAAGGGAGTGGACTGACAATTCTCGGGGAGGAAGGGAGTGTGTGGTGCGGGAAGAGATTGAACAAAAATTTTACACCTATGGATGAGGACAATGGGAGGGGGCAAGGGCATGGGGTAGGGTGAGAACCGGGTGGAGGGGAGCTATGGGGGGGGGGAAGAGGAACAACTGTAATAATCTGAACAGTAAAGATTTATTTTTTAAAAAAGCTGTGGCACATTTATACAATGGAATACTACTAAGCCATAAAAAAGAAGGAAATCTTACCTTTTGGTACAGCATGGATGGACCAGGAAAGCATTATGCTAACTGAAATAAACCAGTCAGAAAAAGACAAATACCATATGATTTCACTTATATGTGGAATCTAATGAACAAAATAACAAAATAGAGACAGACTCAAAAATAGAGAAACCCACTGACAGCTGTCAGACGGGTGGGTTTTGAGGGGCTGGATGAAAAAGGTGAATGGATTAAGTTAAAAAAAAGCCTCATAGACACAGACAACAGTATGCTGATTACCAGAGAAAAGAGGATAGGAGGTAGAAAAGGCTATTGGGGGGGGGGGGATAAATGGTGATGGAAGGAGACTTGACTTGAGATGGTGAACACAATACAATATGCAGATGATGTATTATAGAATTATATACCTGGAACATATATCATTTTATTAACTAATGTCACCCCAATAAATTCAATAAACACTAAAAAGAGAGGTAGGGAACAAGAAAGTAGTGTTGACTTAATGATGGGTTCCATGTCAACTGTTGAATCTGACTATTTATGGTTAATTTCTGACTCTTAGCCTCTGAATAGATCTCTTGGCTCATGCCATTGACCATCACATTTAATTGCTGGAGCTTTTCTGAGTTGATTCAAGCCAGTGATGTTCTGGAGCCAGCTCTCACCAGATTATGAGAGGTGATTGTGCACACATTTTATCAACTCCACATTAAGTGACAACACATTGGTGTTTTGAAATTGGCCATGATGATGATATTTACATAATAGAAATTGGAAATTTCTAAAAATCAGGATGACTTTTCTCCCCAGAGAGCCAGTTGTTAAACAGTTATCACTGTACACCGTGGTTCAAATTCAAATACCTCTAGAATCTAGAAAGGTAATCTGAACAAGTAAAACAGGCCCGAATGGTTACAGTAGGGAATGGTGGGAACTGTGGCTATTAGCAATCACATTTGCTATGTAAAATCAGCAGCTCCATTCTGTTCTAGCCTATGTTACCATGCAGAGATGTCAGCCTAGTGTTGCCAGCAATTTTAATTTTTAAGAGGAACTGAAAACAAATAATTTTGCATGAAATCTCCTAATTATAAAACATTAAGATTGTTTGGAACCAATTCAAACTTTTAAACAAAATCTCTGTTCAGTCCAGGCAAACCATGTGGACAAGCTCTCCTCAGCCTTTAGGTCAGCAATTTGCCATCTTGCTTTCTGGATCCCCTATTTCCTGCTATTATTCCCTGGGTTATAGATCTGATGTTGGGTTGCCAACATTATTTCCTAGTCAGAAGCAAACTTGTTTTCCTTGAGAATTGAAAGTGCAGGGAATTCGGATCTGAGAATATCCAGGTGGCTTCTTTTGATTCTGGCTTGTGTCTTGTTTCTTGTCGATGTGCCATGAAGCTAGAGAAGAGGATCCTAGGCCAAATCTGCATTTAAGGTTTTATTATGTTCTTCCAGCACTTGAACAATACCTGGTGCTTGTACAGCTGGGTGTGAGGAGTGAGTGACTTCCATTTTGACATCAGTCTCTTTACTGTTCCACTTGAAGGCATGTTGGCACTCTGCTCTCCAACTCACTCCTTGACTAGAAGAACAGGGTGGAAAATTGGGCTAATTATTGGTTTTCTCTTCCTGCTTTTATCCCCACTTTTTCTAAAGATAGGCAACCTAAAGCTTGAGGAGCTAATAAGGGACTTTGCTGAATGTGGAATAGCTCTCATGTTTGGACTAAGTAGATGGGGGTAGGGAGAGCAAAGTGAGGATGGAAACAAATAATGAGCACCTACTGTATGTCATGCATTATGCTAGGCACTCCATGTAAATCAGGCTATTGAATATCCACATTATCATACCCCTTTTACACATAAGAAAAGAGTCTTAGAAAAGCAGAATGGCTTATTGAGATTCAGATTCAGGTATACTTGATTCCAAAGCCTTGGCTCTATTGAGTGTACCATGCTACCTACCTAAGGAGAGGTAGATGTTATGGTTAAGGCAATGAAACAGTCATTTCACTGCATTCTGCTGAAAAAAATAGTGGAGGGATCTTCTACCTAGCTTTGGAAAAAAGGCAAATACCCTGTAAAGTTCACTGGGTTCTAGGGAACTATGGGTAGCTTGGGGTCCTACAGTAAGTTATCTAAACAAATGAAATTTAAAGTAATTAAATGTTCTATAGCAATAGAGCTTCTAGTGATACAGTTTCTATCCCACTATATTGCTTTTATAAAAATATACTTTTATTGATTTCAGAAAGGAAGGGAGAGAGAGAGAGAGATAGAAACATCAACGATGAGAGAGAATAATGGATCGGCTGTCTCCTGCATGCCCCCCCACTGGATTGAGCCCACAACCCGGGTATGTGCCCTGACTGGAATCAAACCGTGACCTCCTGGTTCATAGGTTGATGCTCAATAATTGAGCCATACCAGTCAGGCTATATTGCATTTTTGTATGCACAGTGTAACACTTGAACATATCTCTAGTTCATGTCTTAACATCCTTAGTTAATAAGTTTTACACAACCTTTGTAAGACTGCTCAAAAGTGCAGTTGAATTATAAATCTTCAATCAGAAGAGGACGTACTTATTTAATGCTTTGCCCATTTGACTCATTTTCATAGTAATAGTAGGTACAATACTTTTGGATTAAGAAATGCACCCGCTGTAATCATTTAGATATTTACTACCATCCTGAACACTATAATGAGTTTATCTTGATTTTTAAAATAAATATGTTCCTGAAATTTTCTATAAACCAAATCTTGCTTTTTGCAAGGCCTTTAGGATAACTCTGGAGATGTGCTCCATTGGGAACAGAATCAGTTAAAATGCTCCCAAAATGTCATAAAATCACTTAAAAGGAAAAGCAATTCTATAAAATATATTCAGATATAACACAAAACGCAAATAAAAATACCTTGACATATTTTTATTTGATACAGTAGCTGAAAGGCATAAGTGGAAGATGACAGCTTAATTAAAAAGAATACATTGAACCAAAAGATAACTGCTTCTATTAACTCTGTTTCTAAGATTTTCTAAACTACCCTGTTTACTTCTCTGGTTTTCATAAATTTCTAGGAAACAGAATTGTTCTCACTCTTAGTATTAGTCAGGATTAGCCAGGTTATACTGCAATAATAGGCAACCTCTTGAAACCTAACACTCAAAGTTTAATTCATCACTACCTTTAGACATCCAAAATGATAAGTTTACATGGGGGTTTTACTTATCTTAGACACTCTGAAACCCAGGCTTCATTTCAACACATGTATTCATGATTCCCGTGGTAGTGGAAGGAAATGGGGCAAATCATGCACCGGCACTTAAATTTTTCATCCAGAAGTGACACATCACTTATTTTAAGATTTCACCAGCCTGTAGGTTCGGGGTGAAATCAGCTCTCCACCATCCCCTGAGGGGTCTCAGATTGCAAGAGGGCGCAGGCCAGGCCGAGTGACCCCACTGGTGCACAATCAGGGTTGGGGAGGGACATGGTGGTTGGCAAGCTGGGGAGGGACCGTGGGAGGACTCCAGGGCATGTCTGGCCTGACTCACTCAGTCTCAATCGGCTGAACCCCAACAGCAAGCTAAACTACCTGTAAGAGCATCTGTCCCCTAATGGTCAGTGCACGTCATAACGAGCCATTGAGTGGCCTTAGCATTCATTAGCCTATTATGCTTTGATTGGTTGAATGGACAACCGGAAGACCGGACACTTAGCATTATATAGGACATCAAATCATCACGTTCTACACCTTAAACAAACATAATTTTATCCATAAATTATATCTAAAAGAAGCTGGAAAAAACAAATAAGTATAATGAGTATGAGTACTGTAACACAAAGTATACAAGAACAGCACACAACAATCAACTGCATTAATATATACTAGTAGTGCATATTGGAAACTGAATTTTAAAACAAAATAATATTTAAAACTGCTCCAAAGAAGATAAATATGTAGGTATGAATCTAAGAAAACATGTAAAGGATCTATATACTGAAAACTAAAAAGCACTGATGTATGAAATCAAAGAAGACCTCAATAAATGGAGAGACATACTGTGCTCACAGATTGAAGGAATCAATACATTAAACTTGTCATTTATTCTTAAATTGATCTATATGTTTAATGCATTCTTATCCAAACCCAATAAAGGTTTTTGTAGACATAGATGAGCTTATTTTGAAATTTATACAGAAAAGTCTGAGGCTTAGTTTAGCTGAAACAATCTTGAAAAAGATTGAAGTGAGAGGAATTAAGAGTGATTAATATTAAGGTTTATTATATGTCTACAATAATCAAACTGAGTGTTGTTGATGGAGGGATAAACACACAGAACAAAATAGAGAAACCAGCAATAGACCCATACAATGCCTAACTGACATTTAATCAAGTTGTAAAAACAATTAAATGGAGGAAAGATTGTTTTTAATGATGCTGGAGCAATTGGACATTCGTAGGTAAAATGTGAACCTCTATCTAAATTCCACACCTTATATAAAAATTAACTCTAAAAGGATCATAGATTTAAATGTAAAAATTAAAACTATAACACTTAAAAATAGGAGAAAATATTTGGGATCTATGGCTAGGCAAAGAGTTCTTAGACTTAATATCAACACAATCAATAAAAGCAAAAATTAATAAATTGGACCTCATAAAATTAAATTTTATTCTATGAAAGCCTATGGGAAAAGAATGAAAAGACAAACTACAGTCTGGGAGAAACCATGTCTATAACAAAAGATTAATATCTAGAATATATAAAGAACTCTCAAAATTCAACTGTAAGAAAACAATCCAATTAGATAATTTGCAAAACATATTAAGAGACATTTCACCAAAGAAGATATATAGACATCAAATAAACACAAAAATATATAGTAGATATCATTAGGTATTAGGGAAATGCAAATTAAAACTTAAATGAAATACCACTTTAAACCTATCAGAATGGCTAAAATATAAAATAATGACAAAAAATACTCACGAGGACACAGAAAAATGGAATCTCTCATGCATTGCTGGTGGGAATATAAATAGTGTAACCAATCTGAAAAAGCACAGGGCAGTCCTTAAAAAACTAAATGTGCACTTACCATACATTCCTGAAACTACACCTTTGGGTATTTATCCCAGAGAAATGAAAATTTGTGTTCATGCAAAATCTTTAGACACATGTTCATAGCAGTTTTATTCATAACTGCCAAAATCTGGAATCAACCCAGATATCCTACAACAGATGATTGGTTAACAAAGCTGTGATACATCCATACCACTGAACACTGCTCAGCAACAAAAGAAACAAAACCTTGTATCTGGTCAACTTGAATGGATCTCCAAAGAATTGTATTGAGTGAAAAAAGCCAATCTCAAGTGAATACATAGGGTATAATTCCATGTAATACTTTTTTTTCCAATTAATTTTATAGTGTTTTATTTTAAATTATTTTGGTATTATTTTTAATGTATTTATTTATTTTTATTTTTCAATTACAGTTGACTTTTAATATTATTTTATACTAGGGGCCCAGTGCACAAACTCATGCACCTTGAAAGAACTGTGGGCTGCGAGGCTGTGGTGGGCACAGAGGCAGGTCTTGGCCCATCCTCCACACCCCCATCCGGCCCTTCCCATCACAGCTCCCAGTCCCCTGTCTGCTGGCAGCCCCACTCCCGCCGCCACCCCCATGCGCTGACAGCACTGGACCCGCTCGCACTCGCTGACTGCATAGAGCGGTTGGGCCTGTTGCCAGCAGCAGGTGCGAGCAGTGGCTGTTGCCCTGATCGCCCCTCAGGAGCAGCTCTGAGCACTGGCAGTGGGTGTGAGTGGTGGCTCCAATGCCAGCTGTGGGTGCAAGCGGGGCCAGTGCTGGCAGAGGGTGTAGGCACTGGCACCAGGCATGAGCACCCGGCGGGACCACCGTGCATGAGAGCAAAGAATTTTCAGTAACCACCAGAGGCTCGCCCCAATGACAGCGACTGGCGCCCTGCCTTGGTCTGGCGCCCCCACTCACCTGCTCCTCCATCCTGCCTCGGCCTATCCCTGCCATGTTCCGCGCTTTGCCACCTGCTGCTGACACCAGCTATGTTCCGTGTGCGCTCCCTGGTGGTTAGCGCACATCATAGCAACCGGTTGTTTGGTTGTTCTGCTGTTTGGTCAATTTGCATATTAGGGTTTTATATACACTGTGTGGCCAGATTATTATGTCCACCTGATGTTTGTAGGCAAATTAGCTGTACACTGCATTGTATGGGATATGGAAACTGAAGGCGTGTTTGAACACCTTTGCTGTCTGCAGTTACCAAGATAAAACGTCTCCAATTCACACAGGAACACAAGGATTGGACAGTCGAGCATTGGAAAAAAGTCATGTGGTCCGATGAACCACATTTCCAGTTGCATCATGCAGATGGCAGAGTGAGAATTTGTCAGAAACAGCATGAAAGCATGTACCCCACATGCATGAGTACAACCCTTCAAGCTGGTGGGGGCAGTGTTATGGTTTGGGGCATGTTTTCCTGGCATGATTTGGGCCCTTTAATTCGTGTGTAACAATGTCTGAATAGCACAATATACCTAAGTATCATTGCTGATCAAGCTCATCCTATCATGTTGATGGCGTATCCCAATGGAGATGGCTTCTTCCAACAAGACAATGTGCCATGCCACAGTGCTCGTATTGTGTAGGAGTGGTTTCAAGAACATGAGGGAGACTTTACCTTGCTTAGGTGGCCACAATCACCAAATCTCAATCCAATTGAGCATTTGTGGGACGAAGTTAAAAGAGCCATCAGGCAGCTCGTTCCACAATAATCAAATCTCATAGAACTGGACAGTGCTATTCATCAGGCATGGTGTCAGATTCCTCGCATCACCTTTCAACATCCCGTGGAGTCAATGCCAAGAACAATCGCTGCAGTATTGAAGGCAAAAGGTGGCCAACGAAGTACTGATGGGGTGGTGGGGTGGTCATAATAATCTGGCCACTCAGTGTGTGTGTGTGTGTGTGTGTGTGTGTGTGTGTGTGTGTGTATATATATATATATATATATATATATATATATATATTTATTTATTTATTTATTGGAGGCCTGGTGCATGAATTCATGCATGGGTGGGGTCAGGCCAGCCTGGCGAGAGGGAGGGGACATGGGTTATTGTCTGGTCTGCCTGCTGGTTGAACTCCTGGTCGAGGGGACAATTTGCATATTAGACTTTTATTATATAAGACATACACTGAGTGGCCAGATTATTTTGCATTCAGAGATCATAATAATCTGGCCACTCAGTGTGTATATATATATATATATATATATATATATATATATATATACTAGAGGTCCAGTGCACAAAATTCATGCAGTGGGGATGTCCCTCAGTCCGGCCTGCACCCTCTCCAACCTGGGACCCCTCAGGTGATGTCCTACTGCCAGTTTAGGCCCGATTCCACAGGCCCGAACCGGCACTCAGAGATCCCTCTCACAATCCGGGACTGCTGGCTCCTAACTGCTTGCCTGCCTGCCTGCCTGATTGCCCCTAACCTCTTCTGCCTGCCAGCCTTATCACCCTCTAACCCAGGGGTCCTCAAACTTTTTAAACAGGGGGCCAGTTCACTGTCCCTCAGACCATTGGAGGGCCAGACTATAGTTTAAAAAAAAACTATGAACAAATTCCTATGCACACTGAACATACCTTATTTTGAAGTAAAAAAACAAAGCGGCAAAAACACCCGCATGTGGCCCGCAGGCTGTAGTTTGAGGACGTCTGTGCTAACCACTCCCCTGCCAGCCTGATCAACACCTAACTGCTCCTCTGCCAGCCTGATCACCCCCAACTGCCCTCCCCTGTAGGCCTGGTCACCCCCAACTGCCCTCCCCTGTTGGCCTGTTTGCCCCCAACTGCCCTCCCCTGCCAGTCTGGTTGCCCCCAACTGCCCTCCCCTGCTGGCCAACTTGTGGTGGCCATCTTGTGGCAGCCATCTTGTAATGACGTGAGGGCATGAGGACAACCTAGGCTTTTATTAGTATAGATAGATTAGTTTCAGGTGTACACCATAGTAGTCAGAAAATTATACACTTTACAAAGTGATCCCTCTGATAATTCTAGGACTCACATGGTATCATACATAGTTATTAAAATATTATTGACTATATTCCCTATGCTATACTTTACATCCCCATGACTATTTTGTAATTCAAATTTGTACTTTTTAATTTCTTCACCTCTTTCACCCAGCCCTCAATCCCCCTCCCACTTGGCAACCCTCAGTTTGTTCTCTGTATCTTTCAGTCAGTTTCCGTTGGTTTGCTCATTTACATTTATCGTTAGATTCCACATATAAGTGAAATCATATGAAATTTGTCTATCTCTGCCTGACTTATTTTACATAGAATAATACCCTCTAGGTCCATCCATGTTGTCGCAGAAGGCAAGATTTCATTCGTTTTTATAGTGGAGTCATATTCCATTGCATACATGTACCACGTCTTTATCCACTCTCTATTGATGGGCACTTGTGTTGCTTCTATATCATGGCAATTGTAAATAATGCTGCAATTAACATAGGGGTGCATGTATCTTTTTGAATTAGTGTTTTTTATTTTATCAGATATATACCCAAAAGTGGAGTTGCTGGGTCAAAAGGTACTTCTATTTTCAATTTTT
Source organism: Eptesicus fuscus (assembly GCF_027574615.1). NCBI lineage: Eukaryota > Metazoa > Chordata > Mammalia > Chiroptera > Vespertilionidae > Eptesicus > Eptesicus fuscus. The sequence continues at coordinate 80,893,120 of NC_072473.1, read as the reverse complement.
GAGGAACCTCTGTCCTCCACAGTGGCAGCACCAGTCTGCATTCCCACCAACAGTGCATGAGGGTTCCCTTTTCTCCACATCCTCACCAGAACTTGTTGTTTATTGATTTATTGATGATAGCCATTCTGACAGGTGTGAGTTGATATCTCATTGTGATTTTAATTTGTATTTCTCTGATGATTAATGATATTGAGCATCTTTTCATATGTCTATTGAAGATCTGTATGTCTTCTTTGGAGAAATTTTCATTCAGGTCTTCAGCCAATTTTTTTATTAGATTGTTTCCATTTTATTTTATTATTCTTTGTGTTAATTTGTATGAGTTCTTTATAAATTTTGGATATGAACACCTTATGGGATGTATCATTGCTGAATATATTCTTTAATTCAGTAGGTTGTCTTTTCATTTTGTTGATGGTTTACTTTGCTGTGCAAAAATATTTTCATTTTATGTAGTGACATTTCTTTATTTTTTCTTTTGTTTCCCTTGCTCAAGGAGATACATCAGAAAAAAATATTACTAAAAAGGAATGTCAAAGTTTACTGCCCACATTTTCTAGAAGGTTTACAGTTTCAGATCTTACATTTAAATTTTTAAGCCTTTTTGAGTTTATTCTTGTATATGGTATAAAAATTGGTCTAGTTTCATTTTTTTGCATTTGTCTGTTCAAATTTCCCTACACTGTTTATTGAACAGACTGTCTTTATCCCATTGTATATTTTTGCCTCATTTGTCATAGATTAATTGGCCATATAGGTGTGAGTTTATTTCTGGGCTCTCTACTCTGTGCCATTAATCTATGAATCTGTTTTAAACAATACTGTGCTGTTTTGATTACCATAGCCTTGTAGTATAGTTTGACATCAGGTAGCATGATAGCTCCACCTTTATTCTTCTTTCTTAAGATTGCTATGGATAATCTGATTCTTTTGTGGTTCCATATAAATTTTAGAATTATTTGTTCTAGTTCTGTGAAAAAAAATGTCCTTGGTATTTTGATAGGGATTGCATTCAACCTACAAATTGCTTTGGGTAGTCTGAGCATACTAACGATGTTAATTCTACCTATCCATGAGTACAAAAAATGCTTCCATTTATTTGTATCTTCTACAATTTCTGTTTTCAATGTCTTAAAATTTTCTGTGTACAGGTCTTTTAACTCCTTAGTTACATTTATTCTCAAGTTGTTGTTTTTTTGTTTTGTTTTTTGATGCAATTGTAAATAGGATTATTTTCTTGATTTCTCTTTTTGGTTATGCATTCTTTGTGTATAAAAATGCAACTGAATTCTGAATATTAACTTTGTATACTAATACTCAACTGAATTCATTTATTAGTTCTAGTAGCTTTATTTTGGGGGGATAATATTTGGTGTTCTGTATATATAGTATCATCTCATTACAACTAATGATAGTTTTACTTTTCCTTTTCCAATTTGAATGCCTTGTATTTGTTTTTCTTCTCTGATAGCTGTGGCTAGGACTTCCAACACTACTTTGAATAAAAGTAGAATTAGCCCTAGCTGGTTTGGCTCAGTGGATAGAGCATTGGTCTGCAGATCAAAGGGTCCTGGGTTTGATTCTGGTCAAGGGCCTGTACCTTGGTTGCAGGCTCCTCCCTGGCCTGAGCCCTGGTCAGGGCTCATGCAGGAGACAACCAATTGATGTGTTTCTCTCACTTTGATGTTTCTCTCTGCCTTTCCCTTTCTCTTCTACTCTCCCTAAAAACCAATGGAAAAATATCCTCAGGTGAGAATTAATAAAAATAAAACAAAACAAAAAAGTGGTGAAAGTGGACAACCTTGACTTATTTCTAATATTAAGGAATATGCTTTCTGGTTTTCCCATTGTGTATGATGTTAGCTGAGGGTTTATTATACACTAGAGGTCCAGTGCATGAATTCGTGCATGGGTGGGGTCCAGAGGCCCGCCCCGACCTGGCCTGATTGGGCCGGGCTGGCTGGGGCAAAAGACATGGAAGGTTGGTGGTCCAGCCCCACCCCCGATCAGGGTGGGGGAGCCAATTTGGAGTGAGGCCAGCCAGGGGAGAGGCTGAGGGGAGGGGCCGTGGGTGGTTGACCAGCTGGACCTGGCCCCTATTCAAACTCCTGGTCAAACTCCTGGTAGAGGGGACAATATGCATATTAGCCTTTTATTATATAGGATAGCCTTTATTATGTTGAGGTCTGTTTCCTCCATTCCCACTTTGCTGTTAGTTTTTTTCATAAATGGATGCTGGATATTGTCGAATGCTTTTTCTGCCTCTATTGATATAATCATATGATTTTTGTCCTTTATCTTGTTTATGTAGTATATCACTGATTGATTTGTGGATAATAAAAGAACCTTGTATCCCAGGAATAAATCCTACTTGATCATGGGGTATTATCCTTTCAATGTATTGCTGAATTTGATTACCTAATATTTTCTTGAGGATATTTGCATCTATGTTCATCAAGGTTATTGGTCTATAATTTTCTTTTATGTAATGTCTTTGTCTAGTTTTGGAATCAGGGTAATGGTGGCTTTGGAAAAGAAACGTGAGTCTTGCCACCTCTTGAATTTGTTGGAATAGTTTTAAAAGGATGTGCTAGTTCTTTGAATGTTTTATAAAATTTACCTGTTTATTGGTAGGTTTTTTATTAGTGATTTAATTTGATGGGTAGTAATAGGTCTGTTCATTTTTCATTTCTTTTCAACTCAGTCTTGGAATACTGTATGTTTCTAGGAATTTATTTCTTCCAGATTGTCTGATTTATGGACATATGTTTGTTCCTAGCATTTTCTTTTTTAAAAATACGTTTTTATTGCTTTTACAGTAGAGAGGAATGGAGAGGGAGAGAGAGAGAGAGAGAGAGAAACATCAATGATGAAAGAGAATCATTGATTGGCTGTCTCCTGCACGCCCCACACTGGGGATTGAGCCTGCAACCTGGGCTTGTGCTCTGACGGGGAATCGAACCATGACCTTCTGGTTCATAGGTCTACGCTCAACCACTGAGTCACATAGGCCAGGCTCTTAGCATTTTCTTAAATTCCTTTGTATTTCTGTGGTGTCAGGTGTCACTTCTCTTTCATTTCTGATTATATATATTTGAATTCTTTTTTCCCCCTTGATAAGTCTAGTTAAACATTTATCAATCTTGTTTACCTTTTCAAAGAACCAGCTCTTGGTTGTTTCAATGATCTTTTGTATTGTTGCTTTAGACTCTATTTCTTTTATTTCCACTTTGATCTTTATTATTTCCTACCTTCTACTCACTTTGGGCCTTGTATTTTGTTCTTTTTCTAGTTCCTGCAGGTTAATGTTAGATTGTTTGTTTTTTTCTTGTCTCTCTGGTAGGCCTACATTGCTATAAATTTCTCTCTTACGACTACTTTTACTATGTCCTATAGATTTTGTGTTGTGTTTTCATTTTCATTTGTTTCAAGTTATCTTTGTATTATTCCTTGATCTTGTTTTTATCCCATTCATTGTTTAGTAAAATGCATTTAGCCTCCATATCTTTGTGTGTTTTTCAGTTCTTTTCTTGTGGTTGATTTCTAGTTTCATACTATTATGGTCAAAAAAGATGCTTGATGTTATTTCAATCTTCTTAAATTTCTTGAGACTTGTTTTGTTTTCTAATGTTGTCGATACTAGAAAATGTTCTATGTGCACTTGAAAAGAATGTGTACTTTGCTGCTTTGGGATGAAATGCTCTAAAAATACTAATTAATTCCTTCTAGTCTAATGTGTCATTTAAGGCTGATGTTTCCTTGTTAATTTATTATCTGCAAGATCTATCCATTGATATCAATGGGGTGATAAAGTCCCTTACTATGACTGTGTTACTGTCAATCTCTCCCTTTATGTCCATAAATATTTGCTTTATATATTTTGGTGTTCCCATGTTGGGTGCATAAATATTTAAAAGAGTTATATCTTCTTGTTAGATTGATCCATTTATCATTGTCTAATGTCCTTCTTTGTTTCTTATGATAGCCTTTGTTTTAAAGTCTATTTTTGTCTATAAGTATTGCTATCCCAACTATTTTTCATTCCCATTTGCTTGATATAACCTTTTCTAGCCCTCTACTTTCAGTCTTTGTATATCTTTCAATCTGAAGTGAGTCTCTTGTAGACAACATATGTATGGGTCTTTTTTTTTTTTCTTATCCTTTCAGTTAGCCTCTGTCTTTGACTGGAACATTTAATCCACTTACACACAAAGTGACTATTCATAAGTATGCAGTTTTTGCCATTTTATTATTCATATTTATGTTCTTTTGTCCTTCTCCATAAAGTCATATCTTTGTTATTTCTTGTAATACTGGTTTGGTGATGATTAACTTCTTTAGCTTTTGGGGAGGGGATCTGGGAAGCTCCTTATCTCTCTTGCAATTTTAAACGATAACCTTTCTTTGTTCAGTTATCTTGGTTGTAGCCCCTTACCTTTCATCACTTCAAATATTTTGTGCCAATCCCTCTGGTCTGAAAATTTTCTGTTGGGAAGTAAGCTGACAGTCTATGGGAGCTCTCTTGTAGATAACTAACTGTTTTTCTCTTGTTGCTTTTAAGATTCTCTCTTTCTGACTAATAGAGAGCAGGCAGACAGCTATGGTGTGGAGGTGGTGTTGTGGGGGGAGGGTGAAGGGATTGAGAAAAATATATATGAACAACACTGTGGTGTTTGTGGGGGAGAAAAGGGTGGATGGAGATGGAAGAGGGTATAGAGGGAATAAATGGTGATGGGAAAAAATTAAAATAAATAAAGAAAAAAGATCGTATGCTGTTACAAGAAACTTATTTCAAGTATAATGATATAGGCAGGTTGAAAATACAAGAATGAAAAAGGTATACCATGTAAACATTAATTAAAGCAGAAATAGGTAAACCCATAAAGACAAAAAGTAGATTAATGGTGGTTGCCAGGGGCTGAATGGAGCAAGAAATGACTGCTACTGGTTTATTTTTTTGGGGTGTGATGAGAATGTTTTAGAAATAGTAGTGATGGGCACACAACTTTGTGATATACTAAAAAACACTGAATTGTACACTCTATAAGGGTGAATTTTATGGCATGTGAATTATATCTCAAAAAAAGAGAAAAATACCTCAATAAATTTGTGGGGTTTTTTTAAGCACCTCAAAAAAAAAAAAAGATTCTTTCTTTGTATTTAAACATTCGCCATTGAAACTATGATGCATTTTGGTGTAAGCCTCTTTGGGTTCATGTTGTTCATTACTCTCTTCACTTCCTGTACTTGTATGTCTATTTCCTTCATCAGGTTAAGGAAGTTTTCAGTCACTATTTCTTCAAATAGGTTCTCAATCCCTTCTTCTCTCCTCCTTCTGTTACACCTATGTTGCAAATGTTGTTATGATTGATAAGGTCCCAGAGGCCTTTTAAACTGTCCTAATTTTTTCTACTCTTTTTTTTCTGTTCTGATTGTAGTGTTTTCTGCTACCTTCTCTTATAAATCCCTTATTTGATTCTCTGCTAATCTAATCTACTGTTGATTGCTTCTAATACTTTCTTCACTTCTGACTATTGTTTTTAATGGTTTCTATGACCTTTTTTAAATGCTTACTATATCTTTATTTAGGTTCTCACTAAGTTCCTTGAGCACCCTTATAACCACTTTTTTTGAACTCTGTATCTGGTAGATTGCTTATATCCATTTCATTTAGGTCTTTTTCTGGGGATTTTTCCTGTTCTTTCATTTGAGAGATGTTTCTTTGTCTCCTCATTTTGGCTTCCTTTCTGTTTTTGTTTCTATGTATTAGGTAGAACTACTACATCTCCTAGTTTTGGCAGGAAGGTTTTATGTAGTTGGTGTCCTGTGGGGCCCATTGGCACAGTCTTGTTTGTCACCTGATCCAAGTGCTCTAGGAGTGTCTCTTATGTGGGTTGTGTTTTCCCTCCTGTTTTAGTTTAGGTTTGATTGCCGTTAGCACTTCAGTGGGTGGGATTGACCCTCAGGCTGACTGGCTGTGAGGACTTGCCAGGACCACAGCTATGAGCTGCTGTATGGAGGATTACCCTGAGGAGAGCAATTCACCCCATCAGAGTCGGGTGCCTGCCAAGACTACCCTTTGTGTATGCTACTTGTGGAGCTAATCAGGTAGTACTCTATTGTGTACTGAAGCTGGACATTGGGTGTGATGGTTGAGATGGGCTCTGGTACAGGCCAATGTCAGATGCTGTCTGTGACCAGCTCAGGGATACCTGTTTGCTATAAAGCAATCCACGGTTGGTAACTGTCTCTGCTGGGTTTGATTCCACATGGCAGAGGCCATGCTGTGAACTGAGGCTGACTACCATGAGTACTGGGCCTGGGGCAGGTCAGCCTAAGGCACAAGGCACCTTGAGACCTGCTGCCACCTACCAGCTCCCTGTAAAGCTCACTGCTAAAAGAGCCTCATGTTGTCTTTGAGTTGAGTGAGGCAGTAACTCAGGGAATCACCAGGGTGGGCATGTAGTGTTCGCCAGGTTAATTCAGATTCAGATTTGTGCTAGTGCTGAGCTTGAGGCCATTCAACAGAAGTCAGGGTACACCAAAACCAGCTGCCACCCATGTGGGGCCTGTAGACCAAGCAATATCAAACTCGTGGCTTGCAGGCCGCAGGAGGCCCACAACAAATATTTTTACAGCCCAGCCAATATAATGGCATGTAAGAAATGTTTCAATAAAAATGTTGTAACTTAATATCCTGTTATACATAATTATTAATAACAAACTACAACATTCACTAATGACTGATTACTATAATCGTGTTGCATTCATTTCCCTTACGTGCTTTATGAGCAGGCACACCATTTCTCTCCACTAATACTAGCAGCGAATATTTTAGCAGCCGATTGCCACATTATTAGTCTTGGGCTGACTTGTTTGGTGTGTGCAACAGGAAATATTTCACTTTCTGAGAACAAGAAAAATAGGTTTATTTGTGTTATGCTTATTACTTTGTGCAGTTATTCAGTGTCTGCTAAGTTAATGTTCAAGAAAAAAATGTTAATTTTTATTAGAATGTTCTATTATTTTATGTTAACTATTACTCATTTATTACAGACCTTTGTATTCAGAATGTCTCTATCGAAATAAACCTACGTTTCTATGAAAATTGAAGCTTTTGGGATTTTTTGCGGCCCACATAAACTTAGACCTTGTTTATTTGGCCCATGTTAGCCTTTGAGTTTGACATGCTTGCTGTAGACCTTTGCAGTGGGCTGGGGCCTCCAGGTGTCATCAGGGTGGAGCTAGTGGAGTTTATCAGACTAACACAGATTCAGATTTGGCCATGAAGGGAGAGGGCTCAACCCAAGGACAATGGTGGCCACCCTACCAGATTTCACCTTAAAGCCAACTCAGTTTCCTATATGCCTGGTGCCCTTTGAGGTTTACTGGAATTCATAGAGAGGTGTTTTGTTTTGTTTTGTCTTGTTTTTAAAAAAAGACTGCAAGGAAAGCCCAGGCTAGCTGCCACCAAAATAGCTTAGGGTGCCCTGGTCAGTGTGGTTCAGTTGGTTTGGGCATCATCCCATACAAGGAACAGTCATGAGTTTGATTCCCAGTCCATCACATGCCTAGATTGGGGGTTTGGTACCCAGTTGGGGCACCTGCAGGAGGCAACCGATCAATGCTACTCTCTCACATAGATCTCCTCTCTCTTTTTCTCCCTTCCTCTCTCTAAAATCAATAGACACGTCCTGGGTGAGGATTTAAAAATTAGTTTAGAGTGATGGGTGAGTTGGGTGGGGAAAGGTCTCAGAGAATTATCAGGTTGGAGTGAGTGGAGTTCATTAGTCAAATGCAGATTTAGACTTGACTGTGCTGGAGGAGGGGATAGAGGAGTGCTCCACACAGGAAAGATGGCAGGGACCCCTCACCCTCCCATGCATGAATTTTGTGCACTGGGCCTCTAGTAGAACAATAAATGGGATTACCACCGGAAGACTAGATGAACAGAAGTTCTATAACATACAAGCATTTCACGCCCTGCCTGGCCAGAGGCTTTCTGTCTGGGCACGGAACCCTTGCCTCATCGCCGGGGCATTCCCCTCCTCCCCCGGCCGCTCTGTGCCTGCTGCCCAGAGGCCCTCCATGGCCGAGGTGGAACGCTTGCCTCATTGCCACAGCGACAAAGCAGGCATTCTGCCAGGCTGCTCACGCTGTCCACTCTCAGGGGCCGCCCCCCCCCCTCCCAGGACTGGGGGACTCCGGTGGGTCTGAGAGGACTGGACCCTGCCATCTTGTGGCTTTGGGCGCCTCCATCTTGTGGCTATGGGTGCTGCCATCTTTGTGGCAGAGTGATGGTCAATTTGCATACTCCCTCTTTATTAGACAGGATTATTTAGTTGTATTTTTTGTTTTTGTTGTTAATCCTCACCTGAGGATATTTTTCCATTCATCTTTTAGAGAAAGTGGAGAGAGTGGAAGAAAGAGGGAAAGACAGAGAGAAACATCGATGTGAGAGAAACACATCAATTGTTTGTCTCCTGCATATACCTTGATCAGAGCCAGGCCAGGGAGGAACCTGCAACCAAAGTAGTGCTCTAGACTGGAATAAAACCCGGGACTCTTTGGTCCACAGGCCAATGTTCTATCCACTAAGCCAAACCAGCTAGAGCTAGTTGTAATTTTGATGTGGTCATGGAAGAGGTGACTATAATGTCCACATACTCTGTGATTTGGACCAGAACTTCTTTTTAATTTTTTTTTCGATTAAAGTTGACATGCAATGTTACTTTATGTGTATAGCATAGTGGGTAGACATTTATATAATTTAAGAAGTGATCCCTCCAGATAAGTCTACTACCCACTGGGCATCATACATAGTTATTAAAATATTATTGACTATTTTTCCTATGGTATACTTTATTCTGAAATGACAAAATTATAGATATGGGGTGCACTTTAGCAGTTGCCATTGAGTGAGAAGAGAGAGAGAAAAGATAGGTATAAAAATAAGAATTAAAAATTAACACTGTAAATCCATAAGATGTTGGCATTGTTAAATACTTTGTAGTGGTCACATAAATCTACACATGTGATAAAATTTGATAGAATGATATACACAAGCAAATGGGTGTATGTAAAACTGGTGACATTGGAATAAGGTGGATAGATTGTATCTATGTCAGTTTCCTGTTTGTGATGCTGTACTACAGTTATGCATGATGTTACCATTGAGGGTGAAGGATATTTGGGATTCCTCTTAATTTTTCTTAATGGCATGTAAATACACAATTATCCTAATACTAGGGGCCTGGTGCATGAAATTCAGCCCCTCAGCCCAGCCTTCCCCCTCTCACAGAGTGGGAGCCCTCAGGGGATGTCCTACTGATAGCAAGCAACTTGCCCTCTGCGGGAGGCAACTTGGCTGATCAGGGAAAGGCGCCAGCCCCATCACCCCACTCCTGCAGCCACTGCCAGCCACTGCAGCTACCAAGGTGTTTTCATCAACACATTCTCCAGTCCCTTCACCATGAAAAATGAAAACTTTCTTTAGGCATTTTCAGGATGTGTCTTTCATAGGATATGACATTACATTATTTCTTTTTTTTTTTTTTTTATCCTCACCTGAGGATATGTTTCCATTGATTTTTAGAGAGTGTGGAAGAGAGAGGGAAAGACAGAGAGAAACATCAATGTGAGAAAGACACTTTGATTGGTTGCCTCCAGCATGAGCCCTGACCTGGGCCCCGGCCAGGGAGAAGCCTGCAACCTAGGTACATGCCCTTGATCAGAATCGAACCCGGACCCTGCGGTCGGCAGGCCAAGTCATTATCCACTGAGCCAAACTGGCTAGGGCAAGATATGACATTTCTTAGACCTCTAGCAGCGGACCTTCTTTTTTTTCCTCCAGGAGTGTGGGAGAAAAACCCTAGATCACCTTTTTGGATTCTTATTACCCAAGTTACCAAGAGCATTACCAGTGGCATACAGGGAGCTTAGCCAATGAACGGTCAGAAAAAGTGTTTCCTCTGCAGCTCACGTGCAGAGGCAGGACTGCTGGCAAGCCGAGGCTGGCACACCCTCCATCTCTGGGCCTGCTCAAACCTCTGCCACAGCTTGGGCAGGGCCCCCGCTATGCTCAAGCCTCTGCTGTGTCTTGGGCAGAGCACCCCTGGCTCCGCTCAGGCCCTCTCAAGCCTCTGCTGCAGTGTGGGCAGGGGCCCCCCAGCTCCACTCCAGCCCTGCTCAAGCCTCTGCCATCCCACCTCCAGCTGCTTGGCACCAAGGCCCGTAGGCCAGGAGTGGCCAGGGGCTTTCTGGGACCCCAGCCGCTCAGGGCCTACACGTGGGCCTACAGGCTCTGAGCAGCCTAGGTCCCAAGGATGTTCCTAGGACCCAGGCCACTGGGTGCCTGCATATGCAAATTAAACCTCCATTTTTGGTGGGCTAATTTGCATACTCACTCCTGATTGGCTGGTGGGCATCTCGGAGGTATGGTAAATTTGCATATTTCTCTTTTATTAGTGTAGATATAAAAAGCCAGGGGCCATCACAATCAAAACAACTGGATGGACTACCAAAGAGCCGGCTGCATGGAGTGACCAGGCTGGTAGTGGGGGGTAGTGAGGGATGACCAAACAACTGTACAGCAAGCTGCGTGGGACGACCAGGTCAGCATGGGGGTTAGTGAGGGACGACCAAATGACTGAACAGCAGGCTGCGTGGGGCAATAAGGCTGGCAGAGGGGGAAGTTGGGGGCAACCAGGCTGTCAGGGGGGCAGTTGGAAGTGACCAGGCTGGCAGAGAGGGCAGTTGGGGGTGACCAGGCTGGCGGGGAGGGGGCAGTTGGAGGCAACCAGGCCAGCAGGGGTCAGTTAGGGGTGATAAGGCTGGCAGGGGGGCGCAGTTAGGGGAGATCAGGCAGGCAGGCAGGTGAACAGTTAGGAGGCAGCGGTCCCAGATTGTGAGAGGAATGTCTGACTGCCGGATTGGGCCCAAACCGGCAGTCGGACATCCCCCAAGGGGTTCTGGATTGGAGAGGGTACAGGCTGGGCTGAGAGGATCCCCCGCCCCGTGCACAAATTTTGTGCACTGGGCCTCTAGTCTTGAAATAAAAGCTTTTAAAATGTGTATGAGGTATATGCTCTAATGCCCATTAATAAATAGAATAAGGCATGAAGATAATCATCAGTTTAGTTTGAATCAGACCTAGTAGGAAGTCTAGGTTAGAACTCACCCAAATTGGAGTTTCCAATTCAGAAATTAAGACTGGAACTAATACAAGGACCACCAGCATTTACACTAATGAAGAATGTTTCAGAGAATTCCAGCAGCCCCCTTACACAGTTGCCAAGTATATAAGATATCCTGAGCAAAAACTGCCTGGTTGAAAAGAACCATTATTTGATCATAATATGTAATTTTAAACTTTTAAGCCACTAGCTTTTGGGATGATTTGCTATGCTATAATCAGAATACTACATTAAGCAAGGAAAGTGAGTGGTTGTAGCCAAATAGATGAGTCTACAGATTTCAAATAATAGGATCCATGTTTGTCCCAAGCTGGCCCTTGAAACCCATTTTCCTGAATACTCTCTAAGTATGTCAGGAGTGATAACAAGGGTTGGGGGATGCAAACAAAAAGGACATTTAACAACCAGTCCTTGCCCTTGAAGAACTCACATTGTAGTGAGACGAAGCATCAGTGCATTAAATGGCATATGAACAGTTATAAGGCAACAAATCAGCAAGCTCAAACTAATATACTACAGCACAAATTGAATGCATGTGGCAATGTATGGCTACCCAAGCAGCAGAATGAAGCTAGACATTTTCTGCCCTGAAGGCAACATTTCAGAAAGGGCCCCACTTTCTTTGTTAACAGTGAAATAAACATCTCCAGCAATGCAGGGGCTAGTTGGATGATATTAACACTTTTGTAGAAAGAAAAAAGGAAGTTATTTCCTGGGACAATTATTGTTGCTTTAATTTTCCTTTGTTCTCTTTTCTTGATATGTGTATTTTTGGCAAGCCACAATTTCACTGAGCATCAATTTCCTTACCTATAGATTGGAGATAACAAACCAGAGAGTAGTGGGTTGAAAGTCAGGAAATATGTGTTGGAATCTCAAATTTATCATTTACTAGCTATATGACTTTGGATACATCACCTTCCCTGCTGCCCCCACCCCCAACAATTTCCTCTACTGTGACATGAAAAAGGTTAGGCTGAATGGTCCAGATGGTCCCCACCAACTCTAATATTTGAGGCCACAGGTAATTCATAGTTTGTTGTGAGAGTTTAAAAAGTAATGTGACCTATATGAAAGTACTCTATAAGTCACAAAATGGTACACCAATATTAGGGATATCAATATTATCCAGTTCCATGTTATGGAAAAAAAGCCATGCAGCTCTCCTCCAAGTTTAGGAACTTAAAATATAAACGGATACTGTCAGGGCAGCACTTTTGGGGCTGGCTTAGAAGTTTCTAATTCTTTATAAATATTGCTTGCAGAATAAACACAAATTTGGAATAGTCTGTCTCAAGCTCACCAAGGCATCAGCAGTGCTATTGTAATTTCAGGGTTGAGTTCTTGGTCCAACTCAGAATCATAGGGATTACTAAAACAGTGGAGACTATGGGCCACTCCAAGTTTGCCTCAAGACCCTTAATGTTTATAGAGTTCCTTTCCTTGGGGATTTGGGAGCTCTCTTTGTAGGAGAAAACAGATTTCTAAGTCATCCCCTCTCCCTCTACCTGCACCCTCATCTCCTCTCTGCCTTTAACTACACCAACGCTTTATCACTTCATTAACTGCAATGGGGATTTGGGAAAGGCCCCAAAATGATAAGCAGCTTGCTAGGGCATAATTCAGGAGGCCAACTCATCCTGTGCCTGGTGCAATGGCTCAGGACCAGACCAGGTGCATGCATCCAGAGAGGCTCTTGTGCTAGAGGAGATAGGTGCAGGCTTCCAGTCAGGAAAGTCAGAGGGTAGCTGGGGTCTTCAAGGCTGGTGCGAGAGATAGTGAGCTCTTAAGTGCATCCTGCTCTGAGGGGAAGAAGGGGAGGGAGGAGATGTGCGGTCCCTTTAAGACCCCAAAGCTTGCTTAGCCAGATGAGGGGGGTGCAGTGGGGGCGCTGCGTGATGGGAAAGTCGCCGGCTGAGCCTCACATTTTCTCCTGCTTTCCTAACTTTCCAGTGTGGGGAGCAGAAATAAAGCCATAGTGCGGATTGGAGAAGGGGTGCCTGCTGGCAGTGGCTGCACGCTTGCAGATTTCCCGCCTGCGCCTAGCGGCGGCCTCGCACACCAAGTGGGGAGCGGGAAGTGGGGAGCGGGAAGTGGGGAGCAGGGAGCAGGCGGCGGGCGGCGGGCGGCGGACGGCGGACGGGCGGGCAGGTGGCCCCGAGCCGCTGGCGCCCGCGCCTTGGCTCAGCCCCCAGGAGCCAAGCGAACCGCTGCTCCCTCGTGGTGTGAGGGCGGTGATGTTTTTTCTCCCACCCACTTTTGGGTCCCCCCGCCCCCCTCGCGCGCACTCTAGCTCTCGCCACAACCTGCGAGCCACAGATCTCAGAGGAGCGCCAGGGAGAGCTTGGAGAGCCTGCACCAGTGGAAGACAGAGGAAGCCAGTGAACAGGTCAGTGAGCAGTGCCTAGAGTCTGCTTCCCCTACCGTCCTTTCCAGCCTTTGCACAGGTGGAGTATTTTCTGCTGGCCTGAGCCACTCCTGAAAGTTCCCAGAGAGCGCCCCTAACTCTCTCGATCTGCCACCCCCAACTCGAATTAGGTTCCAGCTGCCAGCGACCAGGGTGGAGGTGGGGCCCCGGGTGCCCGACTGGAGGCAGGTTGGGGACTCTGAATTCGAACTCACCACTCTTCACTCCCTGCTCAGCCTGCATATTTCCATGCTCTGGTGCTTCCAGAGGCCAAATGGGAAGCTACCCCTTAGTTATCCCATTTGCCCAGAGCCTTTTTTCTCACTTGCTGAAGTGCCCTGGACCAGTGGGAGATTAATACGTGCTAAAATTAATGAAACTGGGAAGGATGGGGGAAAGGCTCCTCTAGCCTCTGAACAGTTGCCTCATTTTCCAATACAAACAACTGGGGTCAGAGTTTGAGACACTAGGCTCAGGAAGCAATTCAGTATTGCCAGGGCCTGGAAAGCCTGCCTTCTAGTCCCTCTGGCCCTGCCACTACCTCTATGAAAATGGGCAATTGAATTCTGTAGACTCAAGTGTGCCTGAGATTATTGTGGGGAATAGAATGAAATTATAACAAGATGTTTTGCAAGCCGTTATTTGTCAATAGTAAGTAGCAATGAAGGCATTGACTCTGAAAAGAGTCACCTGGGCTAGAACTGCCATTTTTCAGTGAACTGAGCTTTTCTTTTTGGGGGGTAGAGTGGGGAGAGGAGGTTAGTCATCACTGTCTGAGACTGCAGTGTCTTCCTATTGTCAGGAAGAGAATTGCTACCCCCGTGGGCCGTCCCACAGATGATAGTGAATGTGAGATTACAAGGTCTGTCAAGCCTCTCAGTGAGGATTAAAGAGACGCTGTGGGATGGGGCCTGAAAACTGGCTGACATGTGCTCAGCCCTTTCTTCCTCTGAGAATGTCTCTGGTTCTGTTCTACCCAGGAGACCTCTTCTGAAAATGGACAGACTCCTGACAACTTGATGTCTCAGACTGCCTTGCAGTTATAGCTGGGCAAGGAGATCTTGGGCCCTTTTCTTGATGCAAATGAACAATGCAAATGCTTGTTTCATGGCACCTTAATCTACACATTTCTTTAGGTTCTGACATGTTTCTTTTTGTCTTATAAAGCCAGTTTCCCTCTCCCCTCCCCAGTGTCAGTTGCAGGGTTTCATTTTCTTTGTTGTTTTCTTGCTGTGGCTTGGATCTCCCCAAAACATGTCAATGGCTACATTTCTAAGTAACCTGTAAAAGAATCAGTGCAAGTTCAATGACATAGCCTTTGTGAAGCAGAGAGTTAATGCAGAAATAACTCCAGTTAACTGGGTCAAAGTATAATTTGAAAAATTAAGGACAGTTTGGCTCTTTGCAAGTGTAAGACTCAGCATGTTTGCTGAGCAATGCTTACTTGTGTTTATTGCTACAGTCCCAACAAATGTCTTGCACCACCCTGCTCCCACAAAAGAAAAAAACAAAATGGATAAAGAGAAATTGAATGGTGAGGAGACCTGGGAGGAAACTCTGCTTGGTTTATATTTCTGCACAGAATACAAAGGCAGAACTCCAGGATCTTATAAATCAAAAGTGAAGATTTATAAAGCGATTAGTTTTCTGATGTTCTACATCACAGCCTGGGAGGCCACACAGATGACAGGAACAGCAAAAGAGATTAATTGCTCTCTCGTCACCAACTTTTCTATTTGCTCATAACATTAGTTGGGACCCAAGAAAAGCAAAAAAAATTCTAAGAGCCGTTTTCTTGCCAGCATGAGTTATGAAGCAATGCTACTGTTCACTGAATCGCCCAACCATTGTACAAGAAAAATAATCCTTTTGGTTCTTGCATGGGGAGACCTGAAAACTGTGGTTTGAGAAATACTTCCTGAGATCCATATGTGATTGTGATAAATTGGATTTCAGTGGTTTAAAATATATTTCTCATTTGGAGATTTGGGGGATAAGCTTATTAAAGTAGACTCAGGAAGAATGTCCCAACTGTTCGTGCAAAAGATTTGCTTCAAGGGAACCTGGTAGCTCTTAGAAGACAGAGACATTCTGAATAATTGAAGGTGGACCACAAACTCACAGAGAGGACCAAGACATCAGAACCTATACCTTTGACAGGCTAGGAATATGTCCGAATACAATTTAGGTCTTGTTTAAGGAGGTAGAGAAGGCAGAATGGTATGGGAAATCCTGGCTGATGGCACAAGTTATTCTCTATAATTAGTTATCCTTTGGTTATTATATGCATAAATGGATTTCCAAATATCTGGACAATTTCAGAGCATTTAAAGTAGGAGCTGTGGTATCCATATCACAGCCCAAAGACAATTTACTTCTCCAGAATGATCATCTTGCATTTCTTCCAGCTCTTTATACTAGGTATTTAGGTTGAATCTTCTGAAAAGATCAATGAGCTGAGTTACCATCCAGGCTTAAGCCCAGATTGAAATATGGTGTTTCTCAAGTATTTAAATATTTTCAAATAACCAATTGGAAGAGTTTTGCAAACTCTAAAGCCTATGGAAATGACCTGTGACTGGATATCAGCTGTGTTTGAAGGCTCAAAAGATTTAAGATTTCTATCCCTTAGACTGGAAATGTAAGTCTCACATTTTTAAGAATTGTAGTTGCTTTATAATGTTCTTTTGCTTGGTGGTGTAATGTAACACATTACCTATTTAATTTTACCTAAATTCCCTGAAAAGTGGGCCATTTTAAATTTCCATTTCACAATATGCCTGAGCCTCTTAGGTATTTAATTGCATCCATTTGATAATTACATCTATGTTTTCCAACATAAGTAAGCCAACTGAAGAGCCTTATAGATCCACTGGAAGACATAGGAGAAACACTGATCTTTGTGCCTCATCCCTGAAGTATTAATAAAACAGAAATCTTGAAGATAAGATTAGTTAACTTTCAGAAATTGTTTGGGTCTCATGCCTATTATTTTTATCTAGTTTTCCAAAGTAGCTGTTTTGCAAACCCCAGTTTCCCTTTTTTCCCAAAGATAATCTCTTGAGAAATCAACTTTAATTCCCTTAGAAAGGAGGATTTTAAAATTTATTTTTATTTCCCTACGACTTGCCTTAGCATTGGGTAGAAATGCATGTTCATCGTCTTTGCAAGACAGGAGAGGCAGTTTCTATTTCTTACATAGGAAAACAATGCTTGCATTTATGTAAATTCTCCAAAGTGTTTTTTTTTTTTTCTAGCACATTAGAAACACTAAGCATCAGTGATCTCCATCACTTTCAGAGGATCTTTTTAAAGTCTTCTTTCTGTTTTCTTCCCAACAGCTTGACTACACCAGACCCTGGAAGTTTTGAGATGCCTTTCGCAGTGGCCAAAATGAGAAAT
Organism: Eptesicus fuscus; assembly: GCF_027574615.1. NCBI lineage: Eukaryota > Metazoa > Chordata > Mammalia > Chiroptera > Vespertilionidae > Eptesicus > Eptesicus fuscus. Next base: position 80,876,116 of record NC_072473.1, on the reverse strand, counting down.
AAGTGGAAAATGGGAGGAATAAAATACATCTTTACCTTGTTGCTGTTCTTTCTTTTCCTAGAAGGAAGCAAAACAGAGCAAGTGAAACGTAAGTGTCTCAAGTTTTAAAAACAGGATGCTGTCTTGTAATTTCTTTGAAAATGTGGTTATAATTTGTGTTGAATGTGATGTAGCCCAAATGTGGCCATGACATTATTCTAACAGAAGAAAGTGAATGGTACTGGTTTATGCATGAATTGATAAAATAATAAGAGTTTTGAATCAGGTCAACTAAATTTGGGACTGTTTTTCTGATTATCATATAGTTTTCATCTCATAGTACACATGACACATTAGCCTATTTTCCTTTTCCTGTTTTAAACTGTACAAATCTCATTCCATTTTACGTAACTCTAGAAATATCTGACAGTTGAGCTGGATTTTTCTCAAGTTTCAGACTCTTCAGCAAAGGTTTTCAGTTTATGAAAAAGAATAACAGGGGTAAAAAGAAAAAGTAAATTGGGCTCTGCCTATTCCCTTATGCAGAAAATAAAGAAGGAAAAAGCCTTCACATGAGCTGGATTCAGATGAAAAATCCGTTGAGGAAATTGAGATTCCAGGGACCGTGAGCAAATTGGATGCCATTTATTGAAAGGAATAATTCCTGCAAAGCCAGGGAATATTTCTAGAAAGTCAGCGATCCGTGTGATGGGCTAGCATGTTGGAGAGAGCAGAGTGGCAGGGAGTGGGGCTAATTAACCCTCATTGCCACCACATTTGGGAGATTTATGAGTAACCATTGACTTCTCTGCTCTTGTTAGGAGCTTTCTCCTGTCTTCACACAGTACGAACCTCAGCTTCTTTGGGCCAATTGCAGCCACCTCTGAGCTGGACACTTGCTCCAAATTTGAGAGAAAAGCCATAACTGTAGTTCCCTTTTTTGGCTGCATCAAAAGAAGCACAAAGTGGAACTGGTCCAAGAAAGGCATTCTCTGCTCCACTGAACTTATTCATAAGAGGGAACTGTGAAAATATTCTTGGTAGGAGCTAAAGTAATATCCAAAGCCCATCATTTAAACATTTATCTCCTTTATTAGCATAAGTTTACATATATTAGGCATGAGATTTGTTGACAGGGGAAACAGTGTCAAGCTTATTCCATTGTTTTTTGTGTTTCTGTACTGCTATGATTTTCAGAGTAAACTTAGCCTTCTTCCTGGGAAAATAGTGATTTTATTAGGTTTTTAAATATGAATGATGTATAGTGATATCTAATATATTGGGCCATAAGAGGAAATTAGCAGGGCACGATCTTAACAAGGAAGCTTGGATCAGCCTCTCCCCATGTATTCCTTAAAACTCCTTCCTCTTTCACTTTGATATACTCCATCAGATCCCTCCTTTTCTAGAATTTGTCCCCGTGATTTAAGGGGACTTGATAGAAAAGTTTTCTATCCATTCTCAGCTCAACTCAGCCCACAATCAGCTGGGCTTAAAATCCTTTCTCTCTTAGGAAGAAACTTCCCTTATGGCCTGTTACTGATGGCATGATGGGGAAAACAAGCAACTCTTAGAAGACCATCTCTTCTGGGAAGCCTTCCATATTTATGAAGGATTGAGGAATATTGCCCATGTGATGTAGAGCCTAGTAGACAAACCAAGGAAAAATGCAACTTAAAAACTATTTATAGACCAAAAACTATAACTTTTTAACGTTTCCTGCCGCCTATGAATTTGTCCTAAGCTCTTTTGATATTCAGTTGGTGTCAAAATGATTATCTAACACATGGCCTAGGGCACCAGTTTTGGTCTGGTGTTTGAAGCTTTCAATCAGAGAATGAAGGCAAGGTCATGGTCATTCCCTGAATGAGCCATTCAGCGTCATTCTTTGTGGCCACACCAAGCTAACTATCTCAAAGACATATGCAAACTTATCTCTACTAAAGGGGAAATCTCAAAGCATATGCCCTATGTATGTTGCCCCCCCCCACACACACACACACTGCATGCACAGAGCTTTACACTGCAGCTCTAACAGTGGAAATATCAATCCATTGGTGAATGGACATGTGATGTAGTATCATGCAACCATTAAAATGTGCTTATTGAAAATTTGATAGTCATGGAAAATACTTATATTAACTTATTTTAACATTTTTATATTATAAAAATTAATAATACTTACTTTACAAAACACTATGAAAGTATCTGAGCTTTGTAGAGAACATGTATCCAGTAACTTCCATCCCAAGCCCCAGGGTTAGCCATTACTAACAGTTTGAGATGTGTTCTTCCAAACTCTTTTCTCTGTGTTATGAAAATAAACTTATATGTTTATAGACTGTTTTCTTTTACAAAAATGGGACATATGTCTTTTTCTGTAACTTGCTTTTATTCAGCAATGTATCTAGGACATCCTTGCATGTCAGAAAATTGTAAAATAAAAGTACCATATTCATTCTAATGCCTTCAGTTTCCAGTTGTGTAAGTGTGCCATGGTTTATTTAACCAGTCCCTATTTGTAGATATTTAGGTTGTTTTCAGTTTTTTCTATTAGAAATAAGACATTAATGAACACCTTTAGGCACTTAGGTAAGTACGTGTGAGGAATTGTTAGGTCAATGTATATGTTCAGTTTTAATCTTCTAAGGACTGTCAAATTGTCCTCCAAAAGAGTTGTATTAATTTATACTCCCACCATCTTTGTATGAGTTCCCATTTCTAATTCTTTCACCAAAGTATTATTAATCTTGGATTTTAGGACAATTTTAGTAGGGAAAACCACATTTCAGTTTTGCTGTGATATTTTCCTCTTACTGGAGCATCTTTTCAGTTATTTTTAATCCAATTGTATTTCTCCAGTGAATTGCATATTTTTCAGTTGGGTTGCTTGTCTTACTGGTTTGTAAAAGCTTACTTATTACCATTTTGTTATTTCAAATTTTGTTATTCACTTTTTGCATTTCAAATATAATTTTCCCCATCTGCCATTGGCTTTAAACTTTAACTTGTATTTTCTCACGAAGAATTTTAATTTTTTGTGTAGCCAGAGCTGTCATTAATTTCCTATGGCTTCTGGATTTCTTTTTATTCCTAGGAATGTATTTTCAACTCCATATTCTTATATATTCTTCTATAGCTTATATAATTTGGGGTTTATCCATAGTTCTCTATTCCATCTGAAATTTATATTCATGTATAATAGGAAACTAATTTTCTTTTATCTCTGGTAGTAGGTTCATGAATATTATTTTTGTTCATCTTTGTGCTTCTAGTTTTTCCAAAGTTTTCATAATTGGCAAGAATTACTTTTATATAGAGAAAAACCCTTTAAAAGAATATCTCATTTCCCATGTATTCTATAGAAGGGTAGGTATGAGAGTGGAAGAAGGAAAAAGAGGGTTTTTTTGTTTCTTTTTAACTTAGAAAAACTTCAGGAAACATGTGTGAGTGTAGCTCCTTGTTGCCTGGTAACCATTTTATGCAAGAAAGCCACGGTTTTTTTACTGTTCACAGGATGGTTAGAATATAAGCTTCTAGATCAAAGAAGGTGCTCTGTAGCTTGTTTGCACTCCTATTTTGGGTACCAAAGTGGAATGAAGGGGGGGCGCCATTGTGGCTAAAGATACTCATTCAGTTGGTGTAAAATCTGAAGAGGTCTGAAAAAATGTTATATTTGAGGAAAGCTGTTTTCACAAGGAAGTGTTGAACTGGGTGCTGCCACTTGCTAGTAGCTAAGTAGACATCATTACAGTTGCGCTCATAGGAGGTAAGACAGGCTCAGGAACCCAGGAAATGTTGATGGTGCATTGCAGTAGATGAATGAGCCATTTGTGGCTTATATAAAAGTTTGTTACTGTCCAGAATCAGCAAGGTTTGAAGTCTTTAACTGGGAAAATGTCTTTCTGTAGCTCCATTATGCTGTGTTGTTAAAGTTCTAATGAAAGAGGCCAAGAACTCTTTTGAAGTTCAAAGGAGTGTAACATTTAGTGCCTAATATTCATGCAAATATGGGACAAACAGGATGAAGAGTTTGCTGTGAACTATTGATCAAAGTGACGTGGAAGAATTGAGCTGTTAAGAATATTCAATTATTTTGAATTGACCATCCTGTGCCACATCTGGTACAAGTTCTAGGGAGAGGAATTTCTCATTATCTTCACAGAATCCATTTTTGTTTATTCTTTATTGTTGAAAGTATTATGTATGTCCCCTTTCCCCCTCATTGTCCTCTCCCAGTCTGCCCCCGCCCCCAGCCTCAGCCTTCATCCCCCCATTGTCTGTGTCCATTGGCTATGCTTATATGCATATAAGTTCTTTAGCTGAACTCTTATCTCCCCTCCACCTCCCACCTTCTACAGCCTTCCCTCTGAAGTTTGACTGTTTGATGACTCTATGTCTCTGGATCTATTTTTGTTCATCAGTTTATGTTGTTCATTATAATCCACAAGTGAGCGCAATCATGTGATACTTATCTTTATCTGACTGGCTTATTTTGTTTAGCATAATGCTCTATAGGTCCATCCATGCTGTTGCAAATAGTAAGAGTTCTTGCTTTTTATAGCAGTGTAGTATTCCATCATGTAGATGTACCACAGTTTTTTAATCCATTCATCTGCTGATGGGCACTTAACTGTTTCCAAATCTTACCTATTGTAAATTGCACTGCTATGAACATAGGGATGCATATATTCTTTCTGAATGGTATTTCTGATTTCTTGGGATATATTCCTGGAAATGGGATTACTGGCTTAAATGGAGTTCCATTTTTTATTTTTGAGGAAAGTCCATACTGTTTTTCACGGAGGCTGCACCAGTCTGCATTCCCACCACCAGTGTACTAGGGTTGCTTTTTCTCTACATCCTCGAAAACACTTGTTGTTTGTTGATTTCATACCTCATTTTTGTTTTGATTTGCATATCTATAATGATTAGTGACTTTGAGCATTTTTTCATATGTCTCCTGGCCTTCTGTATGCCCTCTTTCAAAAGTGTCTATATAGGTGCTTTGTCCATTTTTTTATTGGATTATTTATCTTCTTTTTGTTAAGTTGTATGAGTTCCCTATAAATTTCGGAGATTAAACCCTTATCATATGTCACATTGGCAAATATGTTCTCCCATGCAGTGGGTTTCCTTATTGTTTTGTTGATGGTTTCTTTTGGTGTGCAGAAGCTTTTATTTTGATGTAGTCCCATTTATTTTTCTCCTTCATTTCCATTATCCTAGGAGATGTGTCAGTAAACATATTGCTACAAGCTATATCTGATATTTTTCTGCCAATGTATTCTTCTAAGATTTATATGGTTTCCTGCTTTCATTTAAGTCTTTTGTCCATTTTGAGTGTATTTTTGTGTATGGTGTATGTTCATGGTCAAGTTTTATTTTTATGCAAGTATCTGTCCAATTTTTCCAGCACCCCATTGATTGAAGATATTGTCTTAACTCCATTGTATGCTCTTGCATCCTTTGTCAAATATTAATTGAACATAATGGTTTGGGTCCATTTCAGGATTCTGTGTTCTGTTCCATTAGTCTATGTGTCTGTTCTTGCACTAGTACCATGGTGTTTTGAGAACAGTGGCCTTGTAATATAACTTTATGTCTGGTATTGTAATACCTCCAACTTTGTACTTTTTTCTCAGGATTGCTGTGGCTATTCGGGGTCTTTTTTGATTCCATATAAATTTTTGGAGAGTTTGTTCTAGGTCTGTGAAATATGCCATTGGTATTTTAATGGGTATTGTGTTAAATCTATAGTTTGCTTTGGGTAGTGTGGACATTTTAATGATGATTAGTCTACGAATTCATGAACATGGTATATTCTTCCATTAGTGTATATCTTCCTCTATCTCTTTTTTCAGTGTCCTGTAGTTTTCTGAGTACAGGTCTTTTACCTACTTAGTTAAGTTTATTCCTAGGTATCAATATTTTTCTTGTAATGGTAAATTGGATTGTTTTTTTTTTTTAGTTTCTCTTTCTGTGAGTTCATAATGGGTGTATAGAAATCCCATAAATTTCTGGGTGTTAATTTTGTATTCTGCTATGTTGCAAATGCATTTATTAAATCAAGTAGTTTTTTTATGGAGTCTCTAGGGTTTTCTATGTACAGTATCATATCATCAGCAAATAATTAAAGTTTTACTTCCTTTCCAGTTTGTATTTCTTTTATTTCTTCTTCTTGTCTGATCGTTATGGCTAGCATTTCCAGTACTGTGTAGAATAGGAGGGGTGAAACTGGGCATTCCTGTCTTGTTCCTGTTCTTAGGGGAAATGATTTTAGGTTTTGCCCATTGAGTATGATGTTGGTTGTAGGTTTGTCATATATGGCTTTTATTATGTTGAGGCATGTCCCTCTATTTCCACTTTGCTGAGAGTTTTTGTCAAGAAAGGGTGGTGGAGCCTGAGCCAGTTTGGCTTAGTAGATAGAGAGTCGCCCTGTGGACTGAAGGGTCCTAGGTTCGATTCTGGTCAAGGGCACATGCCTGGGTTGCGGGCTCGATCCCCAGTGGCGTGCATGCAGTAGGCAACTGATCAATCATTCTCTCTCATCATTTATGTTTATATATCTCTCTCCTTCTCCCTTCCTCCCTGAAAGCAATAAAATATTTTTTTAAAAAGAAAGGGTGTTGAAATTTGTCAAATGCTTTTTCTGCATCAATTTATATGATCATGTGATTTTTTGTCTCTCAATTTGTTTATGTGATGTATAACATTTATTGATTTGTGGATATTTTATCAGCCTTGCATCCCCAGAATAAATCCCATTTGGTCATGGTGTATGATCTTTCTAATGTAATGCTGGATCTGTTTTTGCTAGAATTTTGTTGAGGATTTTAGCATCTATGTTCATCAGGGATATTGGCCCGTAATTCTCTTTCTTTGTGGTGTCTTTATCTGGTTTTGGGATTAGGGTAATGCTGGCTTTATAGAAAGAGTTTGGAAGTGTGCCTTCTTCTTGAATTTTTTGGAATAGTCTGAGAAGGATTGGTTTTAGTTCTTCTTTGAATGTTCGGTAAAACACCCCTTTGAAGCCACCTGACCAGGGCTTTTGTTTCCTGGAAGTTTTTTCTTTTTTATTACTGCTTCCATTTCCTCCATAATTATTAGCCTATTCAGATTTTTTTTATTCTTCCTGATTGAATTTCGGAAGACTGTATTTTTCTAGGAATATGTCTATTTCGTATAGGTTGTCCAGTTTGTTGGAAAACAATTGTTTGTAGTATTTTTTTACAATTCTTTGTATGTCTGTGGTGTTGGTTGTTATTTCACCTCTTTCATTTCTGATTTTGTTTATTTGGGTCCTCTCTTTTTGCTTCTTGATGTGCCTGACTAGAGGGTCATCGATCTTATTTATCCTTTCAATGAACCAGCTCTTGGTTCTATTTATCTTTTGTGTTGTTTTTGTTTTGTTTGTTTGTGTGTGTGTGTGTGTGTGTGTGTGTGTGTGTGTGTGTCTTTATGTCATTTATTTCCACTCTGACCTTTATTACTTCCTTCCTTCTGCTTACTCTGGACCTTTCTTGTTGCTCTCTTTCTAATTTTTTAAGTTGTAGGGCTAGATAACTTATTACCAATTTTTCTTGTTTTTAGATGTAGGCATGTAATGCTATGAACTTCCCTCTCAGGACAGCTTTCACTGTGTCCCATAGATTTTGGATTGTTGTGTTTTCATTGTCATTTGTTTCCAGGATGTTTTTTATTTCTTCTTTGTTCTCTTTGGTAACCCAATCATTGTTTAATAGCATGCTATTTAGCCTCCAAGTGTTTGATTTTTTTAATTGTAGTTGATTTCTAATTTTATGTCATTGTCATCTGAGAAGATGCTTGTTATGATTTCAATCTCCTTGAATTTGAAGAGACTTTGCCTATGTCATAATATGTGGTTATCTTTGAAAATATCCTATGTGCACTTGAGAAGAATGTATGTTCCATAGCTTTGGGATTTAATGTTCTGAAGATGTCAATTAGTTCCATCTGATCTAGTGAGTCATTTAGGATTGCTGTTTCTTCGTTGATTTTTTTTTTTTTTGTCTGGAGGATTTATCCCGTGATGCCAGTGGTGTATTAAAGTACCCTCCTGTGATTGTATTGCTGTCAATCTCACCCTTGATATCTTCCAGAAGATACATTTTTAAATGTATTTGGGTGCTCCTGCATTGGGTCCATAAATGTTTACCAGAGTTGTATCCTTTTGTTTTATCAATCACTTTAGAATTATGAAGTGACCTTCCGTATCTCTTGTTATGACCTTCACTTTGAGGTCTACTTTGTCAGATATAAGTATTGCTACCCCTGCTTTTATTTCATTTCCGTTTGCCTGAAAATTTGTTTCCATCCCTTCATTTTCAGTCTGTATGAGTTCTTTGTCCTGAGATGGGTCTCTTATAGACAGCATATAGTATATGGGTCATGCTTTCTTATTCATTCATCCACCCTATGTCTTTTTATTAGAGCATATAATCCATTTACGTTTAAGGTTTTCATTGATAATTATTCATTTATAGCCATTTTTATTCTTTATGCCTGCATTTCTTCTTCCCTTTCTTTTCCTTCTTTTTACAACAGTTCCTTTAGCATTTATTGCATTGCTGGCTTGGTGGTAATAAACTCTCTTAGCCTTTTTTTTTTTTTTTTGTCTGTGAAGTTCCTGATTTCCCCCTCAATTTTGAATGATAGCCTTGCTGGATAGAGTATTCTTGGATTCATTCCCTTGCTTTAAATCACTTTGTATACCTCATTCCATTCCTTTATGGCCTGATGTGTTTCTGTTGAGAAATAACTTGATAGTCTAATGGGAGATCCCTTGTAGGTAACTCTCTGTCTCTCTCTTGCAGCCCTTAAGATTCTCTCTTTGTTGTTAATGTTTGCTATTGTTATGATGACCTGTCTTGGTGAGGGTCTTTTTGGATTCATCCTTTTGGGACTTTCTCTGCTTGTGTCACTTTTTTCTTCACCAAGTCAGGGAAGTTTCCTGCCATTATTTTTAAAATAGCTTTTCTAATCCTTGCTCCTCTTCTTGTCCTTCTTGCACCCCTATTATATGGATGTTGCTTCATTTCATGTTGTCCCCAAGTTCCCTTAAACTCTCCTCCTGCTTTCAATTTTTTTTATCTTGTGCTGATTTGGTCCTCAGCTTCTTCTAGTCTACTTTTGAAACCTTCTATAGTGTTCTTTATTGCAGCTATATCATCTTCATTCCCTCTTGATTTTTACCTATGTTGGTGAATTTCTCATCCAGAAGGCTTAGCAACTTTATGACCATTATTCTGAATTCTTTCTCTGAGATATTGCTTGCCTCCATTTCATTTAGTTCATTTTCTGGTGATTCTTCTTTTTCTTTCCTTTGGGGGTTGTTTCTTTGTCTCCCCATTTACCTGTCTCTTTCTGGCCCAGGCCACCCTACTTGGGGTCTGAGAGATTGAATCCATGGTCCAGGACTCACTAGCCCAAAGGCTGTGTCTCTTTTGAATTTCACACCTTAATTGTTTCTGCTCCGAGTTGTACCCCCTTCTTCAATAGCTCTGGTTCCTCAGTTGTCCACTTCAGATGCTTGGGGTCAGCAGGGGCACATGCACAGTTCCTCTGGTATGAGTCTCCCTGTGAGGGCCCAGAACACACAATTCACTGTGCAGCCCTGGCACCCAAGGCAGGATGGCACCCTACATCCCTCTGGCAGTGCACTTGAAGTATGGTCCTGTGATTTGTGGCTGGGCACACCGAGTTGCACCAGCATCTCTGTCTTTGGGCCAGGGATGAAGCGTGTGCTGGGCAACAGCTCTGTTCTGGGGCTGGAGAATGAGGTATCCCTGTCTTGCACTCACAGCATGGGGACCTGAAGTGCAGGACCCTGGGACACTGGGACCAGGCTCTGGTGAGGAGGCACAGCTCAGGACGTTCTCTGGCGGGTGCTCACTGCAGAAGTCTGTGAGCCCACAAGGTCCTGCACCACTCACTGATGGAGCATTGTGGTCGTCCCATGGGAGTTATAGCTGGCAAGCAGCTCCCTGCACAGGTCTGGGGGTAGTGTCCAAGGTCAGTCTGGGTATTGGTATGGCTGCACTCCTGGTCTCTGCTGCTCCCCTCTATAAGATGGAATGGGCTCCTCACCAAAGCCACGCCAGGCTGGGAGTGCCTGCCACAGTAGCAGGGGCTCTCTGTCTAGGAGAGCAAGATCTGCCAGTCCCTGGGACTCCTGTGATATCTAACTGTCCCTCACTCACCCATACACACACCACACATGTCCACATATGAGCCTCTGACTCCTTTACTCTGTCATACTCTCTCCCTCCCTGCTGTCCTGTTGTCTGCTATGTTGATCTTCCCAGGGTCCATTTTTTATTTATAAGGTGAGTTAGCTGGATCTGCCAAGGGACTAGATTCTCACTCATTTAGCTCCTTGGGAGAAAAGCTTCCAACATCCACATTTGGCTGAAAATGAGCCTCTGGAGTTTTCAGGAAGGACAAGCCACCAAAAGATGTAAAGAAGGGAAAAGATACTTAGAAAATTTTCAGACATGTAAAGCATGGCCTTATGGAACCTACCAAAAGTTTCTCTGTCTATTGTTAAACCAATAAAACAGATTTGAGTTTTCTGTATCCATATTCTAACTTTGACATTTGAGGTGATTATGGATAATAGCACAGACCTATGCATGTCTCAGAAATTTAAATAGGTGGAAGTATCAGAAAGGAATAATACCTTAAACTTATAAAGCTTAATGCTTTTCAAAGTACATTCTTAATTGTTATTTTTGTGTATATTGGAGAGGCAGTGGGGTTGGGTGTAGAGAGAGGCTCTGGAGTTCACTTAGATCAAAAGCCCAACTCCATGACCTTTTTGTTTTGGAAATGTCCCTTAATGTCTCCAGCTTTAGTTTTCTTATCAGTACAATGTGATAAATAGTAGCATAATGACCATCAACATGGACATTTGAACAGTAAATGAGATTGTGGACACCAGGTTCCTTGCAACAGTGACTGACACATAGCTAGCTTTTAGTAAGTGATAGCTATTAGAGTAACGCTTTTTAAAGCCAAGTGATATAATCCCATCAATTTTAGATGAGAAACTTGAAAACCAATTAGGGCAGGTGACTTTGTACAAGGAAAGAAAACAAGTCCAAACTGGGACCAGAACTAAAACCCAGGTCTCCAAATTCAATGTTCTGTTGACTACACCAATTTTCCTCTAGCAATTATGTGAGGAAGCCAGTTTATTTTCTGAAATAGAAGCCTAGTCTGTTGCACATGGCAACCAGTTAACACATAAGAGATGATCCAAATTAATGAATAAAGAACTTTGTAACCAGAATTCCCAAAAGGGACAATATACCATGTGAGAATTAAAAGACAGAGACTACAACTAAAGATACTCATAAACCTAAATAAGCTAAGTCAAAGGAAATTTGTGAGGAAGGTTTAAAATATGTGCCTTTATGTTCATGCTTCTTATATTTCCCTGACTTCTCATGAGGATTGGAATGTCCTCAGAGTTTAATGGAAAGAAGACTGTACTTTTAAGTCAGGAGACCTGGTTTTTGGTCAGTTCTTTTGCTTACTGTGAGGTATTGGTTGAGTCATGTATGATATCTGAACTAAAGATTCTCTACATATAAATGGAAAGGAATTCTTCCTTTCTGGACAGCAAACTAAAGGATGCCAGAATAGGGGATGGAGAGATGAAACAAGGGAAGTCAAGGCTCTGACTTTAGGTACTTGGAGAACACCTGTACTTTGTCACAAGATCATTGCAAAGAGCATTTTATTCATTTAAGATTTATAACCTAGTATGGTTCAGTGGTTGAGCATCGACCTATGAACCAGAAGGTCATGATTCAATGCATGGTCAGGGCACATGCCTGGGTTGTGGGCTCAATCCCCAGTGTGGGGCGTACAGGAGGCAGCGAATTGATAATTCTCTCTCATCATTGATGTTTCTATCTCCCCCTCCCTTCCTCTCTGAAATAAATAAAAATATTCAAAAAAGATTTATAACCTGTTTGCTTATACAAAATTTTAGTTACAGGTTATATGTGAAATGATAATTGTAAGATAATGTTTTTGAAGATGAAGAAAATAGAGGACATCAGAAGAAAAGAGAAAGAGTAGATATCTTTAACATCTGATTTGGTACATTATAGTATTAAAACTCGGATTTGGCCTGTGCTTCCTGGAAGGATAAAAAGAGAAACTTTGTGGCAAGAGAAAAGTAAAGTTTTACCCAAAGAGATCTATTTCCTATTGCCCACCTACTCAATCTGTATTGATCATGGAATGTTTGAATGAAGCACATTCTTAGCAGTATAAAGGCATTATCTGTAACCTTGTTTTCACAGAAGAAAAAATAACTTTAACTCAGTAAGGGTCTTTCTACAAATGCTAAGGAAATGTGGTCCAGGTACTTTACCTTTACATGATCTATGTTAATAGAAGACTAGAACATGGAAAGGTTAAACAACTGATGTATAATATGTCTAGTAGAATGGATTTTCAATTATCAGATGCCTTAAACAAGCTTTATATTAACATGTTTTTTATGATTTTTAAAATAGATGCTTATTGTTAAACATTCAAAAGGTACATATCAGTATAAGAAAATAAAATTTATTGGTAACCTCAACATGCAAGGATTTTGCACAAAATCCTATGCCACATGACATGTAAGAGATGATTTTAGCCAGGGACATATTCAAGTGAGGTTTTACCAGCCAAGCAGCTTTTCTGTAAAAGGATTTCCCCATGGACTCATACTAAAGACTAAAAAGAATACCATCAGCTCCCAGTTATCCATGCTAATGGAAATAGGACAGTGCAATAAATTGCAATTTCATGGAAAATCTTTAATTCTTATATTTGCCAATGGTGTCACCTTGCTTGACTGTCAAAGATCTTGGAAATATGCATCTTTTTTTCTCATTGAGTTTACCCACCTGCTAGTAGAAAAATGAAATAGCCACAAGGCAGTAGTGGGATGGCCATGTTGTGCACAGGTGACTCAATATATATTAAGTTGAATTAATTTGGGGCAAATGATCCAACATGTAGGAGTAATAAAATTAACTCCTGGATAAAGAGGAATAGCTGTATGGATATTTTGGCTTCTTCTTGGCTTTCCTCTTTCACTGGCTTTCACAGCCTGGAAATGAATTCTTAAAGCCAGAGGAAATTTGACTTTAAAATAATTATTTATTATTGAAAGCATTACACATGTCCCCTTTTCCCCCATTCACCCCCTCCAGCCTGGCCCCTTTCCTCTGCTCCCCGCCCCAGGCCTTCAGCACCCTCTTGTCTGTCTCCATGGGTTATGCATTTAAAGCCTTTGGTTGATTACCTCACACCCACCCACCCTCCTCAGCCTTCCCTCTGAGATTCTGCACTGTGCTCCATGCTTCCATGTCTCTGGGTCTATTCCGTTCATCAGTTTATTTTGTTAGTTAGATTCAACATATGAGTGCAATCATATGATACTTATCTTTCTTTGACTTATTTCACTTAACATGATACTCTCCAAGTCCCTCCATGCTATCTCAAAGAGTAAGAGTTTCTTCTTTTTTACTGCTGCATAGTATTCTATGGTTTAAATATGCCACAGCTTTTTTTTTTAATTTCTTTATTGATTAAGGTGTCACATATTTGTCCTCATCCCCCCATTCCCATCCCACCCCTCTCCCCACGCATGCCCCAATCCACTGTTGAACTTAACTGTTGGATAGGCTTATATGCATGCATACAGGTCCTTTGGTTGAACTCTCCCCGTCCCCCCACCCTCCCCCTACCCTCCCCTATCCTCCCTCTGAGGCCCGATAGTCCGATCGATGCCTCCTTGCTTCTGGTTCTGTTCTTGTTCCTCAGTCTATGTTGTTCATCATTTCCCCTAGATGAGCGAGATCATATGTCACTAGATATATACTAATAAGAACTGAATGTGAGACGAGCAATAATAGTTATGCTGACAGACAAATGAATCAATCTGTAGCGAGCTTCCCCCTGGACCAACAGTTCTTTTGAGACCCAATTTCAATGTCCAGTAGTTCCTTATGTGTACATGTCAGCACTGACCCCTCAGCTCTGGATGGTGGACAAATGGTGGTAATGGAGGTCCGACTCCCTCTGGTTTGGTCTCGGCCGAACCCAGGGGCACGGCGTCACCCGGACTAAGGGGCACGTGGCCTCACCCATACCCAAGGGGCGCGTGGTCTCACCCGGGCCTGGGACCCAGCCTCACCCGGATGGATCCAGGGGCGCACGGCCTCACCCGGACCCAGGATCTGGCTTCACCCGTACCCAGGGACGCTTGTCCTCTCCCAGACCCAGGGGCACGTGGCCTCACCCAGGCTTAGTTGCACAAGGCCTCACCTAAATCCAGGGACACATGGTCTCTCCCGGACCCAGGGAGGCTTGGCCTCTCCCAGACCCAGGGCCACTTGGGCTCACCCGGGCCTAGGTGCACGAGGCCTCATCCGGATCCAGGGACGCATGGTCTCACCCGGACCCAGGAACGCTTGGCCTCTCCCAGACCCAGGGGCACGTGGCCTCACCCGGGCCTAGGTGCACGAGGCCTCACCCGGATCCAGGGACACATGGTCTCACCCAGACCCAGGAATGTTTGGCCTCTCCCAGACCCAGGGCCACTTGGGCTCACCCGGGCCTAGGTGCACGAGGCCTCACCCGGATCCAGGGACACATGGTCTCACCCGGACCCAGGGACGCTTGGCCTCTCCCAGACCCAAGGGCACGTGACCTCACCCAGGCCTAGGTGCACGAGGTCTCACCCGGATCCAGGGACACATGGTCTCGCCTGGACCCAGGGGTGTGTGGGCTCTCCCAGACCCAGGGGCGCTTGGCCTCGCCCGGGCACGGGATCCAGCGTCATCCGGGTCCAGGGGCACATGGCCTCACCCGGACCCGGAGTCCGGCCTCACCTGGACCCAGGGGCATGTGGCCTCACCTAGACCCAGGGATGTGAGGCCTCACTTATACCCAGAGGCGTGTGACCACACCCGAGCCCAGAGGCGCGCAACCCCGCCCGCACCCGGGTCTCAGCGGAGCCCCGTCTTCCCGATCCCAATTCCTGCCGGTCAATCCCCCCTCAGCAATTCCCCTGGCCAACCTTCCAGAGCTCCAGTATGGCTGCTGCAGAACTCGTCGGGTGGCGGCTCGGCGAAGCTCCGGTGCGCCCGGTGCAGGGTGGTGGGCCGGTCTGGCGTCGCTGCGTCGGCCCTTGGGTCTGCATCGGTAGCCGGTCGCCGAGCATGCGCACCTGGCCGCTTCCGGGGCGTTGAGATTCTTGACGGACTCGGAGGTCAGCAAGCGCGGAGTCTCCCACCCCATGTCTCATAGGGGCTCGTCTGTCCGTGCTTGGCTGCCAGTGGAGCCGTCCCCTCAGCCGGAGACCGCCGGGGGAATTGCGCCGAGCACGTTCTAGGCCGCTGTTGTATCGCCTGAGCCATAGTTCTTTTGTGTCACCTGAGCCGTAGTTCTTAAAGTGTGGTCTTTGGGTCACCGGCATCAGCATCATCCCACATACCCCTCTTTTATTCTAGTTGTAGAGCATCTACTCAGCCAGCCCTATGGTGGTCTTGGATGGTGTCTGCTCTGCTCTCTTGTCGAAGTCTCAAAGTTGTTGTGGTCGGCAACAATCAGGCTTCCGCCCTATGCCTCCATCTTGGTCCTCCTTTGTATAGTTAAGTCTTGATTGTTGTTGGTGTCACTGGGGGGGCTCTCTTTGTCTATAAAGGAAGAGTTGCTGTGCAGGAGACACGTTTATGGGCCGGGTCTTGGTGCAGCAAAGCTTTGGCGCTCACTGAATATTCCTGTTGAATGTGTCCCTTATGCACGTGGTTGAAATCTGGTGTCATCTCCCACAGACCACTAGATGCCCTCGTTTCTGGGTCTCCAATGGGGTGTAGATCAGCTACTGCCTTAGGCACTCAGCAAGGATTACAGCAAAAACTGTAGTTTCTTCCTCCTGTCTGAGTGGCCCTGGAGCAGTCCGACTAGAACAGCAGTTCATCTGGTCCGCTGCCAGAGGGCAGGCCACCCACATGCATAAGCCGTTGCTTGGGGCGCAGGTGTGCCTGCAAGACTTGCAGGGCAGGTCTTCAAAACGTGCAGGGCGGGTCCCAGGGCGGGGCGGGGTCTCAGGGCGCCAACAGGCCATGGTGCAGCGAGCCGCGATGGCTGTGAGTCTGGTCCTTCTGCCTTCCACGTATCTAAGTCCCCTCGTTCCGCACTCCAGCGCAGCAAACACTGATTGCTGGGCGCACCTCCGCAAGAGTCCCGCCTCTCCCCGCAGGCATCTGGGTCTCCCGCGGTTCGCCAGAAGATGGATTTCAGGGTGATGGAGAGCTAATCTCCCCTAGGTTTGGAACAAAAGCCCCTTTCCCCCGCCACCAGCCAGACCCACGCGCCTCCACACCTCATCCCCTCCGATTTTGCTGGGTGCGAGGCAACAGAACAGCCTTTAACCTCCGCCGCCATCTTTTTCAAACTTCCCAATTTGTACTTCTTAATCTCTTCATTTCAGTCAACTCTACTGAAGTCTAGCGCCGCCGGGAGGTGCACGGAAAGGGCGCCCGGGCCTCCGTCCGGTGCGCGGTGCGCGCGTCCCGCGGAACCAGGTGCGCGAGGGCCGCGCGGCGGGGACGGGCGCTGGGCGGCCGCCGAGCTCCAGGCACCGCCATTGCCGCGTTCCGGGCGTCGCCGCCGTGGCGTCCCCCCAATTTGTACTTCTTAATCCCTTGAATTCAGTCAACTCTACTGAAGTATAGCGCCGCCGGGAGGTGCACGGAGAGGGCGCCCGGGCCTCAGTCCGGTGTGCGGGGCGCGCGGCCCGCGGCACCAGGCGCGCGGGGGCTGCGCGGCGGGGACGGGTGCTGGGAGGCCGCCGGGCTCCGGGCGCCGCCGCTGTGGCGGAGTCCCCAGCGTCCCGGGCCGGGCGGCCTGCGGGGGCGGCGGAGTTGCGAAAGTGAGTGAGTTTCCCAGGGTTTCGCCCGGAATGGGGTTCAGTGCAATCGTAGCCGGCGCTCAGCGCACTCCGGAGCCTTTATCTCCTTCCTGCCAGTGAACGCCGGCCAGGTCATCAGCCGCCCCTTCCTCTCCGGTTCCATCCTCCCCGCAGGCGCGTGTGCTCGTGTCTCCGCCCGTTTCTCCATACCTCAGGCTTTTACGGCTTCCCCGACTGTCCCCGTGGCCTTCTCCTTCCCCCCAGCTGTGGGCATTTCAGTCCACCAACTTTCCTGTGGTTCTGGACGATGTCCGTTCTGACCTCTAGTTGTATTTTTGAAATTGTTGTGCCCGGCTGCAGGTTAGGTGTTTAACCTATGGCGCCATCTTGGTTCCTCCTGAAATAATACACAGCTTTTTTTTTTAAATTTCTTTATTGATTAAGGTGTCACATATTTGTCCTCATCCCCCCATTCCCATCCCACCCCCCTCCCCACGCATGCCCCAACCCCCTGTTGAACTTATCCATTGGATAGGCTCATATGCATGCACACAAGTCCTTTGGTTGAACTCTCCCCCTCCCCCCACCCTCCCCTATCCTCCCTCTGAGGCCCGATAGTCCGATCGATGCCTCCTTGTTTCTGGTTTTGTTCTTGTTCCTCAGTCTATGTTGTTCATCATTTCCCCTAGATGAGCGAGATCATATGTCACTAGATATATACTTATGAGAACTGAATGTGAGACAAGCAATAATAGTTATGCTGACAGGCAAATGAATCAGTCTGTAGTGAGTTTCTTTCTGGACCAACAGTTCTTTTGAGACCCAATTTCAATGTCCAGTAGTTCCTTATGTGTACATGTCAGCACTGACCCCTCAGCTCTGGATGGTGGACAAATGGTGGTAATGGAGGTCCGACTCCCTCTGGTTTGGTCTCGGCCGGACCCAGAGGCACGGCTTCACCCGGACTAAGGGGCACGTGGCCTCACCCAGACCCAAGGGGCGCGCGGCCCCACCCGGGCCCGGGACTCAGCCTCACCCGGATGGATCCCGGGGCACACGGCCTCACCCGGACCCAGGATCCGGCTCCACCCGTACCCAGGGGCACAAGGCCACACCCGGACCCAGGGGCACATGGCCTCACCCAGGCCCAGGGACCCAGCCTCATCCGGGTCCAGTGGCGCGTGGTCTCACCCGGACACAGGGGCGCGTGGCCTCACCCAGGCCCAGGGACCCAGCCACACCCGGGTCCAGGGGCACGTGGCCTCTCCCAGACCTAGGAGCGGCCACAGCTTTTTTTATCCACACATTTATTGATGGGGCACTTGGGCTGTTTCCAGATATTAGCTGTTGTAAATTGTGCTGCTATGGACATATGGGTGCATACATTCTTTCTCTTTGGTGCTTCAGGTTTCTTAGGATATATTCCTAGAAGTGAGATTACTGGGTCAAATGGCAGATCCATATTTAATTTTTTGAGGAAACAACATTCTGTTTTCCATAATGGTTACACCAGTCTGCATTCCCAACACCAGTGCACTAGGGTTCCCTTTTCTCCACATCCTTGCCAGCACTTGTCATTTGTTGTTTTGTTGATGGTAGCCATTCTGACAGCTGTGAGATGGTACCTCATTGTTGTTTTGATTTGCATCTCTTGGATGATTAGTGATTTTGAGCATTTTTTCATATGTCTCTTGGTCATCTATATGTCCTTTTATGGAGAAGTGTCTATTTAGGTCCTTTGCCTATTTTTTAATTGGGTTGTTTGTCTTCCTTTTGTTAAGTTGTATGAGTTCCTTATATATTTTGGATATTAACCCATTATCAGATGTATCATTGCCCAATATGTTCTCCCATACAGTGGACTCTCTTTTCGTTTTGTTGATGGTTTCTTTTGCTATGCAGAAGATTTTTATTTTGATGTAGTCCCATTTGTTTATTTTCTCCTTAGTTTCCTTTGCCTTAGGAGATGTATCTATAACATATTGCTATGAGAGATGTCTGAGATTTTGCTGCCTATGGTTTCTTCTAGGATTTTTATGGTTTCCTGACTTACATTTAAGTCTTTTATCCATTTTGAGTTTATTCTTATGGTGTAAGTTGGTGGTTGTTTCATTTTTTCCCATGTATCTGTCCAATTTTTCCAACACCTTTTATTGAAGAGACTGTCTTGACTCCATTGTATGCTCTTGCGTCCTTTGTCAAATATTAATTGAGCATAATGGTTTGGTTCGATATCTAGGTTCTCTATTCTGTTTCATTGATCTATATGCCTGTTCTTGTGCCTGTATCAGGCTGTTTTGATTATGGTCACTTTGTAGTATAACTTGCAATCTGGTATTGTGATTCCTCCAACTTTCTTTTTATTTCTCAAAATTGCTGCAGCTATTCAGAGTTTTTTTTTTTATTCCATATAAATTTTTGGAGTATTTGTTCTAGCTCTGTGAAATATACCATTGGTATTTTAATAGGGATTGCACTGAGTCTGTAGATTGGCTTGTGTAGTACGGACATTTTAATGATGTTGATTCTACCAATCCATGAACACGGTATATTCTTCCACTTGTTTATGTCTTCTTCTATCTCTTTTTTCAATATCCTTTAGTTTTCTGAGTACAAGTCTTTGATCTCCTTGTTTAGGTTTACTCCTAAGTATCTTAATTTTTTTGTTGTTGCAATGGTAAATGGGATTGTTTGTTTAGTTTCTTTTTCTGTAATTCATTATTGGTGTATAAAAAAGCCATCAATTTTTGGGTGTTGATTTTGTATACTTTTGCATTGCCAAACTTATTTATTAAATCTAGTAGATTTATTGTAGAGTCTTTATGATTTTCTATGTGCAATATCATGTTATCTGTGAATAATGAGAGTTTTACTTCCTCCTTTCTAATTTGGATGCCTTTTATCCTCTTCTTGTCTGATTGCTGTGGCTAGGACTTCCAGTACTATGTTGAATAAGACATCCTTCTCTTATTCCTATTCTTAGTGGAAATGCTTTTAGTTTTTGCCCATTGAGTATGATGTTGACTATAGGTTTGTCATATATGTACTTTATCATGTAGGTTTGTCATATATGTCCTTTAGTTTTTTCCCATTGAGTATGATGTTGACTATAGGTTTGTCATATATGTCCTTTATCATGCCCTCTATTACCACCTTGCTGAGAGTTTTTATCAAAAATGGGTGCTGGGTTTTGTCAAATGCTTTTTCTACATCTATTGCTATGATCATGTGATTTTTGTCTCTCAGTTTGTTTCTGCGATGTATCACGTTTATTGATTTGCAAATATTGTATCAGCCTTGCATCCCTGGAATAAATCCCACTTGGTCATGGTGTATGATCTTTTTAATATATTGCTGGCTGTGATTTGCTAATATTTTGTTGAGGATTTTAGCATCTATATTCATCAGGAGTATTGGCCTGTGATTCTATTTCTTTGTAGTGTCTTTATCTGGTTTTGGAATTAGGGTAATGCTGGCCTCATAAAAAGAATTTGGAAGTGTTCCTTCTTCTTGGATTTTCTGAAATAGTTTGAGGAGTACAGGTTTTAATTCTTCTTTGAAAAAACTCCCCTGTGAAGCCGTCCGGACTTACACTTTTGTTTCCTGTAAGGTTTTTTGTTTGTTTGTTTGTTTGTTTGTTTGTTTCTTTTTTACTGCTTCTATTTCATCAGTTATTATTGACCTATTTAGGTTTTCTGATTACTCCTGATTCAGTTTTGGGAGATTGCATTTTTCTAGGAATTTGTCCATTTCATCCATATTGTCCAGTTTGTTGGCATATAGTTGTTCATAGTATTTTCTTACAATCCTTTGCATTTCTTTGGTGTCATTGGTTACTTCTCTACTTTCATTTCTGATTTTATTTATTTGGGTCTTCTCTCTTTTTTTTCTTGATGAGTTGGGCTAATGGTTTATCAATTTTGTTTATCCTTTCAAAGAACCAGCTCTTGGTTTCATTGATTTTTTTATTTTTTAAAGTATCTATGTTATTTATTTCTGCTCTAATTTTTATTATTTCCTTCCTTCTACTTAGTCCTGGCTTTCCTTGTTTTTCTCTTTCTAGTCCTCTAAGTTTTAGGGTTAAATAGCTTATTGTAGATGTTTCTTGTTTTTTGAAGTATTACTGTAGTGCTATGAACTTCTCTCTCATAACTGTTTTTGCTGTGTTCCAGAGATTTGGCATTGTTGTGTGTTCATTTTCATTTGTTTCCAGTAAGTTTTTCATTTTTTTATTGTCTCGTCGGTAACCCATTCATTGTTCAATAACATGCTATTTAGCCCCCATGTGTTTGAATGCTTTTGCATGTTTTTACTGTAGTTAATTTCATTCCACTGTGATCTGAGGAGATGCTTGATATGACTTCAATCTTCTTGAAATTGTAGAGACTTGTTTTGTGTCCTAACATGTTGTCTATCTTTGTGAATGATCCATGTGCACTTGAGAAGAATGTATATTCTGCTACTTTGGGGTGAAATGTTCTATAAATGTCCATTAAATCCATCTGATTTAGTGTGTCCTTTAGAGTCATTGCTTCCTTGTTAAGTTTTTGTCTTGAAGATCTATCCAGTGAAGTCAGTGAGATGTTAAAGTATTGCTGTTGGTCTCTCTGTTAAAGTCCTCTGGAAGTATTTTATATATTTCGGTGCTCCTATATTGGGTGCATATATGTTTACCAAGGTTATCTCCTCTTGTTGGATTGATTCCTTTAGTATTATATAGTGACCTTTTTTCTCTCTTGTGACAGCCTTCATTTTGAAGCCTATTTTGTTAGATATGAGTATTGCTACTCTAGCTTTTTGTCTTTTCCACTTGCATGGGAAATTGTTTTCCATCCCTTCACTCTCATCCTGTGTCTTTTGTTCTGAGGTGGGTCTCTTGTAGACAACATATAGTTGAGTCATATTTTTTTTTATCCATTCAGCTACCTTATGCCTTTTGATTGGTGCATTTAATCCATTTACATTTAGGGTTATTATTGACTAGAGGCCTGGTGCACAAAATTCATGCACAGTAGGATTCCTAGGCCTGGCCAGCAATCAGGGTCGATCTGTGGGGCAACTGGAGCGGTGATCGGGGGAGCCCCTGCTGTCACCTGCCTTGGTTGGCCTGGTGTCACCCACTCACTGGCCCTGCCCCCAGTCATGGCCCCAGGTCGGGGCCTGAGGGCTGGGGGCAGCTCCTGCATTGAGCTTCTGCCCCCTGGTGGTCAGTGCACATCATAGTGACCGATCATTCCACTGGTCATTCTGCTGTTTAGTCGATTTGTGTATTAGGCTTTTATTATATAGGATAGGTACTTATTTATTGCTATTTTAATTTTGTGTGACTAGGTTTCTAAGTCTGTTTCTTCTCATTACAGCAGGCCCTTTAGCATTTCTTGTAATGCTGGCTTGGTGGTGATGTGTTCCTTTAGTTGTTGTTTTTTGTTTTGTTTTGTTTTGTTTTGTCTGGGAAGCTCTTTATTTGACCTTGTATTTTGAATGACAGCCTTGCTGGATATAGTAATCTTGGTTGCAGATCCTTGCTTTCCATTACCTTGAATACTTCACGCCATTCCTTTCTTGCCTGTAGAATTTCTGATGAGAAATCAGGTGTCAGCCTTATGGAAACTCCTTTGTAGGTAACAGTTTGCTTTTGTCTTGTTGCCGTTAAGATTCTCTCTTTGTGTTTAATTTTTGGCATTATAATGATGACGTGTCTGGGCGTGGGCCTATTTGGGATTTTCTTGCTTGGGGTTCTCTGTGCCTCTGGAACTTGTGTGATTTCTTTCTTTACCAGGTTAGGGAAGTTTTCTGCCATTATTTCTTCAAACATGTTCTCTATCCTTTTCTCCCTTTCTGCCTCCTCTGGCACACCTGCTATTCTAATATTGTTATGTTTCCTATTGTCCCACAGCTCCCTTAAGCTGTCCTCCTATTTTTTAATTGTTTTGTCTTTTTGATTCTCTGATTGATATTTTCAACTCTGTCTTCTAATTCACTGATTAGATCCTCAGGTTCGCCTAATCTGCTCTGTATTCCTTCCAATGTGTCTTTTATTGTGTTATGTCATTCTTTATTTCAGTCTGTTCTTTCTTCATAGTTACTGTATGTTTTTTCATACTGTTGAGCATCTTTACTATCATTAGTCTGAACTCTGATTCAGATAAATTTCTTATCTCTCCTTCATTTATCTCTTCTTCTGGGGAATTCTCTAGTTCTTTAATTTGGAAGTTGTTTCTTTGTCTCCTCATTTTGGCTGTCCGGGTTTGTGACTATGTATTAGGTAGATCTTCTATGTCTCTCAATCTCTTCTGCAGGACAGTGTTAAACACTGTTTCTGACTAATTAGATCAAAGCCTCAAAGCCTCCAAAGACCGCCTCTGCCTACAGACTGATAGGATTCTGACTTGAATTGCCCCAGGCAATCGTCCTCTGGTGTGGCAAGAGGTTTTTTTCAACATAGTGCAGCCAGTGCTTCTGCCTGGAGGCTAATTGTTATATTTAGTCTCTTAAGTGGCCTCAGAGCAAGGTGTTTTCCAATAGGGTGTGTCAACTGTCTTCCCCTCACACAAGGCAAATGTCTATGTGGGAAAGATGTCCTCCACTGCATGGGGGAATGACTCAGCCCTGGAAACTGGAGGTGTCTGCTTTATGAGGTCTAACCCTTGAGTCCCCAGTCCTGGCTTCTGCTCACATAGCTCCAGTCCACTCTGACCTCCCTCTGCTGAAGCACAAGGTGGGTGTCTCCACAGGGCATTTTGTGCATTTGCCCTTTAAGGAGGTGCCTGAATTTTTAGCCCTCACACCTAGGCAGACAGCAACCCCACTGCTCTTCACAGCCAGATGTTATATGGGTACCCTTCTCAGTTGTGGTTCTCTCCTATGAGTTTTCCGTTGATTATTCTGGAAGTTTTTCTGTATTTTAGTTGTAATTCCAGTTTACTCCCAGGAGCATGTCCATGCAGCATCCACTTACTCTGCTGCCATTTTTAATCTCCAGGAAATTTTACTTTAATTCTAGAAACCCAATGGCCAGAATAATAGACTTTTTCAAACTACTATATCTTGCCCTTCTTCTACTATGTTCCACGTTTAATGACAGAAGACAGGTACTTTTAATATTTTCTTCACTATTAGAGTAGCCTTAAAAATATATAATTCAAAAGGAATTTGTTTACTTGATTAGTACACTCATATGGTGAACAGAAACAATTCATTTCTTTTTTTCTACTGACTGTGTGCTATAATAAATAAATATTATTCTAATACTGACATGATGAATGATGTGTCTGCAATAATAGCTCTTCTCAAGAACAGTTCATGGGAATTTTATCTTGCTTTTAGACTGGTGGTGACGTTATTGGCCTTTTGGCTTAATACTGGTTGCTAGATAGCAATGATTGTACAAAATATTGATGGCACAGCAGCACATCTCTATTATTTACTTTTTGACATCATTGTTTTTGTAAGGGATTGCCACTTCTCATTAGGATCAGTTGAACCATTTGAAATGATGCAGGTTGAAGGTCCATCTCAAATGTTAGTTGGAATTTTATTGGGACCATGTTCTACTCACAGATACCATTAGTTAATGGTAAGTTATGCATTCTTCAGCTGGCATGCCTCAGTCATTGGCAAATTATAACTTACTTTTGTTGCCTGTATCTCCTAGAAGTTGATGAGGCATCATTGTTTCAATGAAATCACCTCACTTGTACTTCTTGAGCAGCATCATATACTGGGACTTTTGTTGTGGTCGATTATGCTGTGTAACTCATTAAATGTTCCCTTAGGTGATGCCAAGAACTTTTGAAAAGTTCAGACTTATACTCTGGCCAGTGTGGCTTAGTTGTTTAAAGTGGCATCCTGTGCACTGAAGGATCAAAGGTTCTATTGCATACCCAGATTGTGGGTTCAAACCCCAGTTGAGGCACATGTATGGAGGCAACCAAGTGATATTTCTTTCTCTCTCTCTCTCTCTCTCTCTCTCTCTCTCTCTCTCTCTCTCTCCCCTTCCCCTCCCCCCTCCTTCCCTCTCTCCCTACCTCCCTCCCTTCCTCCCTCTCTCTACCTATCTCTCTAGAATCAATGAAAAACATATCCTGGGGTGAGGATTTTTTAAAAAGTTCTGACTTATAAGCATGTGCTGAAATTGACTTTATTATAGTTTCTGAAAATTGACAATTGTGCAGCATATGCATTGTGAAATTAGTCACTAAAACTTATAAAACCATAGTAAAACATGTCTTAAAGATTATAGTGTTTACTTTAAAAACAGTCAGTAATTGAAGAAGCATTGTTTAATAGCACCAATCATGTACTGATCAGCTCCTTGTCTGTCTGAATTTGCTCCTTCCAGGAATTTGTAGATTTCTGTCTGGGGCATAATAGGCCAAATCCTATATTGCTAAAATATCAGGACCAATATACTTGATGAAAGACCATTATTTTTGTATTTAGGGTCAAGTTTCTATCAAAAGTTTGTGCCTGAGTAAGATATTTTCATCCTCAAGAAGCGGAGTTTGCAAGGCACTGGTCCTATAATATGAAATAAATGCCACTTGAGTATTATGAGGAAAGTGCTGTTAGGTTTAAAGATAATGAAAAAGAGCTTTTAACTGGGGTAATCTATTTTCCCAACTAGATTTTAAACCCTCTGACAGAATGGGTACTATTTTATACTTTTATGCTTTATCACTGCCTTAGGTAACAAAAAAAATTTCAAAATAAAGTCTGCCAGCTGTACCATTTTATATAGTCTATTTGAGTATGACTTGACTTCACTACATTTGAGTCTTTAAATGATGATCAAAGCTATGTTTCAAAGGTAGATTAGAGGGGTAGCTTGACAAAATATTAGGCAAAAATGTGTGGAAGCCCTTTATTTTCCAAGTTCTAAAAGTGGGTAAACTGCACCTTACAACTATGTAGCAGGAAAGGCAGAATTCTGCAATGGTAATAGCTGTTGGTTCTGAAACTGAACTACTTAAGTTTGAATCCCAGATCTATACTTTGACTAGTCATGTCAACTTGGGCAAGTTACCAAACCTCTGTGTGGCTCGGATGCCTGACATATAAAATGGGGCTAATGATGAAACCTACCTTGTAGGGTTGTTGTGAAAGAATTTAGTGAATTCATTTATGTAAAACCTTTAGAACAGAGTCTGATTTATAGGAAGTGTTCAACAAATATTAGTTGTTTTTATTATTGTTATCACTATTCTTATCTAACTCTATGTTGTTCAGGACCTGGTTCCCTGGCTGCTGTCTACACTTACCATCTACCTTGTAGCCTTTGAACTAAATTTGGAGCCGGAAAATTCAAATCATTCAGTTTTCACACTTTGTCTAACACTCTTTAGAGGTTGAATTTAAGGGAAAAGGGAAATCTGTTGGCTGAAACAAGTATTTGGATTATCTTTGGATAATGGTGAGTTCAGATAAATTGAAAGGATCCACTTAATATTACATAGGAAATAATCTGCCTTAAGGATATTTCAGAGAAGAGATAGCAACTAAATTAAAAGAGATATATAAAGAATGCTTTCTTTGTGGCATCAGTATATATTGTTCCTTAGGAAACAGACTTCCCTGCAAATTAGAACCTTTAACAACAATTTGTTTACTTTTATTTATTTTCATTTTTATTACAGTTTACATTCAATATTATATTGTATTAGTTTCAGGTATATAGCATAGTGGTTAGACAATTATGTACTTTACAAAGTGTTCCCGCAGATAGTTCCAGTACCCACCTAGCACCATACATCGTTATTACAATACTAGTGGCCCGATGCACAGATTCGTGCACATTGAAAGAAAATTAATTAGAAGAAATATTTTAATATCGCTATTTGCCCTTTCTCTATAATAGAAGTGTTAACCAAATTCATGATCAACAATGACAGATTGAAATACATGCGAGCAATTGGTGCCAGCGAGAGCTTTATATGTATCGTGCATTCGCAAGTCAATGTTTATTTTTAAATTGCCAGTGCACGTCATATGTACTGGCCAGTTGGTCGGTAACTTAGCCTTTTATATATATATATATATATATAGATAGATAGATAGATAGATAGATAGATAGATAGATAGCTAGAGGCCCAGTGCACGGATTTGTGCACATTGAAAGGAAATTAATTAGAAGAAAGATGCATGCAGTAATTACGTTACTGCAAAAAATTACATGTCAAAATAGTATATATAATATCCTATCTAATAAAGAGGGAATGTGCTAATTGACCCTCACACAGTTGCAAAGATGGCAGCGCCCACAGCCAATAAGAAGGGAATATGATAATTGACTGCCCCGCCCTCAAAGATGGAGGCACCCACAGCCAATAAGGAGGGAATATGCTAATTGACTGCCCCTCCCTCAAAGATGACGGCGCCCACAGCCAATAAGGAGGGAATATGCTAATTGACTGCCCCACCCTCAAAGATGGCAGCGCCCACAGCCAATAAGGTGGAAATATGCTAATTGACTGTC
Source organism: Eptesicus fuscus (assembly GCF_027574615.1). Classification (NCBI taxonomy): domain Eukaryota; kingdom Metazoa; phylum Chordata; class Mammalia; order Chiroptera; family Vespertilionidae; genus Eptesicus; species Eptesicus fuscus. The sequence continues at coordinate 80,848,715 of NC_072473.1, read as the reverse complement.
ACATCCTCAAAGAAGGTGGCACCCACAGCCACAAGATGGCAGTGCCCAGTCCCCCCAGTCCCGCCAGTGCGGCAAGGCTGGGCCTGCCCCCAGGGTTCTGGCCACTCCGCACGCCTGCCTCCGGAGTCCCTCAGTCCCCTCTGCCCCACAGCAATTCAGGGCCAGCCTGAGGCTCAGGCAAGCCTTGGATGGTGGCTGCCCAGCCGCCCAGGGCCGCCCGAGGCTCAGGTAACCAGGGCTGGACAAGGCTTGCACTGCTGGCAGTGGCAGCAGCAGAGGTGTGATGGGGCATCTCCTTCCCCTGGTCACTGGGTCACCTCCTGCCCCTGAGGGCTCCCTGGGCTGAGGGACCTCCCCCCCCCCGGGCCTCTAGTAGTATTATAAAATTAAATCACACATGAGATTGGCGCCAGTGAGAGCTTTATATGTATTGCGCATGCACAAGTCAACATTTATTTTTAAATTGCCAGTGCATGTCATATGTACTGGCCAGTCAGTCGGTCAGACATACTTATGGTCGGTCAATTAGTCTTATATATATATAGATAGATTGTTGACAATATTCCCTATGCTGTACTTTTTATATCTCCTTGACTGTTTGGTAACTACCAATCTGTACTTCTCAATCCCTTCATCTTTTTACCCAGTATCCAACACCCACCCAACACCCTCCCCTTGGGCAACCATCAGTCTATTCTCTATCTATGAGTCTGTTTCTGTGGGATATGAGTTTTTAAAAATGTATAAATGCATTTGAAACCCACACTTCAATAGCTTGTTTTATTTTAGTGCTTGCTTAGTGTGTCAGAGGTTTTATCTTTTATCATTCACCCTTTTTTTCATCAAATATGAAAGGGGCAAATCACCCAACCAAGAAGATTGCATAGCTGATAATGAAAGCTCATCCAAGTTCATATTTTAAGTAGATAGATCTGATGTGAACTCTGAGTGAGCTAATCCAAGCAAGCAAAAGAATCCAGAATAAAATTCATAATACACAGGTTTTTATATAACTTTGTAGGGTGATTTAAATGGACAAAGTAACTTCTAGCTTACCTCCATTAACATATTGGTGGCCAAAGAACCATACAAGTAGAACTATTCATACTAACATAACAATGCTACTTAAATAGCCCTCTTCATGAATTTGTTTCTAAGGGTATACTTAGGTTCTTTCTGAAATGTCTAGATGAGTTATATATGTGAATGTAAATCACTTAGGTGTTTGTGTGTGAGATTATAAATTGATTGTAGAGAAACTGTCATTCTCCTCTCACAAACACCTGGAAGGTAGCAAAAGGTGCCTCCAGTAGATGTTAATTTTCAGAAATTCATGATTATCTCTCATCAGTTAAAGATGCTGAGATTATTAAAATATTTCTTACTTCATTCTGGAATATTGCAGAGCATCATAAGTCTAACTTGTTTTTGTACCAAGAATATTGTATTGCTAAAACTTGATTGAAAAACAAGACAACAGTTTAGTGCAGGGTTCTCCTTGAAGGACAGAAAAAATAAAATAAAAATAGAAAAAAAAGCCAATTCTTCCTAAGAAGTAATTTGATTTTGAGTTTTTTCAATAAATAAATGGCTTTGAGCATATGCTCTTAACCCAGAAATGTAGATTAATATAACAATGTTAACAATAGTGGTAATGCCATACAAGGAGAAATAAAAATACTTATTAAAATTAATGTATTCAGCCTTTCTGATAAAGAACGAAATACCAGTTCCATTTTCTCCCACCATATTGACAGTTTTTGTTGGCACAAGAAATGTTCAAACCTGTAGAGAATTATTATGAGTTTATTCGAGCCAAATTGAGGACATAAGCTGGGGAGCATATGCTGGGGAGCAACATCTCAAATTTCCAGAGAATAACCATTTTGCAGCCTTTTTTATACATTTGAGATTAAGGAGGGAATGTAAGGAAGATTACATGGAGATGGGAAAAAGCGAGGCAGGGATTGGATTACAGGATAGTTAACAAGATTATGTGCTTTCTTGAGAGTGGTTAAGGCTTATTTCAAAAGTGTGTTAACATATATGCACAAGATAAATTGACAGGGCTGGCTTAAAACCTTTCACCAAGTATGATATAGGCCTGAGGGATAGCTACCCACCATGACCTGTCTAGTTGGGAATTTATGATCAGATTACCTTGTGAGGTTATTTTCCATAAACCTCATTTTTAAATCCACATATTAAATAATTAAAATATCTCGTGTTGGGCATCATCTATTTCCAATGAGAAGGTAAATTAGTGCAGCTTTTCTGAGGTACAGTTTGGCAATATAGTCAAGAATTTGAAAGCATTCAAAACCTTTGACCCAATAAATCTACTTCTAAGAATTTATATTAAGGAAGTAATTACTATTGCATACAGAGGCATATTTTAAAAATATTTAGCATGTGGTTTTTTTTTTTTTAAAAAGAAAAGGAAAAAACCTAATACCTCCCAAAAGGGAATTAGTTATAAATTATGGTTCAACTGTGTAGATACAGAGTCATGTCACTGGGCATGAAGTATGAGAGAAATATTTAATGTTCAAAAAGATTTATGATATGTTCATTATAGAATGTAGTTTACTAAGTGTATATACTATATGCTATTAATTTTGTAATAAAACCTTAATACACAATGTATAGAAAAAAAGACTGGAAAGAGCTTCGAGTTTCTGGAAAGAAATGTAAAAAGCTTAGAAGTTGTCACTCCCATTGTCACAAGAAAAAAGCAGAAGGAAGTGATTATGAATCCATTTTAAATCAATCAGAAAGTCAAGGTCACAGAACTAACTGCCCTGTGTTTTTTATTCTGAAAATTTAAAAGACAGGCAAATGCAATCACATCTGCTGTATCCTGATAGGAAAACTTAAAGGGTAATTGACTAATTGCTGGAAAACGAACAGATATATTCTTAAAAACATACCATGTTCATGAATTGGTAGAATAAACATCATTAAAATGTCCATAATACTAAGTACAAAGCAATTTATATATTCAATGCAATCCTAATTAAAATACCACCAGCATATTTCACAGACCTAGAATAAACTCTCCAAAAATTCATATGGAATAAAAAAAGACCCTGAATAGCTGCAGCAATCCTGAGAAAGGAGAACAAAGCTGGAGGGATCACAATACCAGATATCAAGCTATATTACAAAGCCACTGTTCTCAAAACTGCCTGGTACTGGCACAAGAACAGACCAATGGAACCGAACAGAGAACCCAGAAATCAAGCCAAGCCATTATGCTCAATTAATATTTGACAAAGGAGGCAAGAGCATACAATGCAGTCAAGACAGACTATTTAATAGATGGTGTTGAGAAAATTGGTCAGATACATGCAAAAAAATGAAACTTGACCACCAACTTACACCATACACAAAAACAAACTCAAAATGGATAAAGGACTTAAACGTAAGATGGGAAACCATAAAAATCTTAGAAGAATCCATAGATTTGGCAATATCTTTACCGGTACAGCTCCTAAGGCAATGGAAACTAAGGAGAAAATAAACAAATGGGATGACATCAAAATAAAAAACTTCAGCACAGCAAAAGAAACCATCAACAAAACAAGAAAACCCACTGCATGGGAGAACATATTTGCCAATGTTATCTCCGATAAGCGTTTAATCTCCAAAATTTACAGGGAATTCATGCAACTTAACAAAAGAAAAATACATAACCCAATCAAAAAATGGGCAAAGGACCTGAATAGATACTTTTCAAAAGAGGACATACAGAAGGCCAAGAGACACATGAAAACATGCTCAAAGTCACTAATCATCCAAGAAATGCAAATCAAAACAACAATGAGGTACCATCTCACACCTGCCAGAATGGCTATCATCAACAAATCAACAAACAACAAGTGCTGGTGAGGATGTGCAGAAAAAGGAACCCTCATGCACTGCTGGTGGGATTACAGACTGGTGCATCTACTGTGGAAAACAGTATGGAGTTTCCTCAAAAAGTTAAAAATGGAACTCCCATTCGACCCAGTAATCCCACTTCTAGGAATATATCCCAAGAAATCAGAAACACCAATCAGAAAGAACATATGCACCCTATGTTCATAGCAGCACAATTTACAATAGCTAAGATTTGGAAACAGCCTAAGTGCCCATCAGCAGATGAGTGGATTAAAAAACAGGTACATCTACACAATGGAATACTATGCTGCTATAAAAAAGAAGTAACTTTTACTATTTGCAACAACATGGATGGACCTGAAAAGCATTATGCCGAGCGAAATAAGCCAGTTGGAGAAAGATAAATACTACATGATCTCACTCATTTGTGGAATATAATGAACAACATAAACTGATGAACAAAAATAGATCCAGAGACAGGGAAACACCAAATGGACCATCAAACCTCAGAGGGAAGGCAGGGGAGGGCCTGGTTGGGGGTAAGAGATCAACCATAGTACTTATATGCATGCATATAAGCATAACCAATGGACACAGACACTAGGGGGGGGGTAAGGGCATATGCTGGGGGGTGGGGGTGGCCAGGGAGACGTCAATGGGAGAAAAAGGAGACATATGTAATACTTTAAACAATAAAAAAGGAACAGGTACTTGCTTGAGAGATAAAAACTTTCTTGTGAATTTTACTTCCAGGAGACCCACCAGGTTCTTAGGGTGAAGATTGGAGAAAAATTCCTTCCTGCTTCAGGCAGGGGAGGAAAAAAAGTAAACATTCTGGAATAAGCCCAGAACTCCTTGTTCTTCTTAACTAAGGCCGGCCCTCAAGGAAAATCCTATATAATAAAAGCCTAATATGCAACTTATCCCCTAGACCAGGAGTTCGACCGAGAGTTTGACCGCTCGCTATGATGTGTGCTGACCACCAGGGAGTGGTGTGGGACTTGGTGGGCATTGGTGACGTGGCACTGGCAGCAGGCAGCAGCTGAGGTGCTGCTGGCCCTGATGGGCCCCTGCAAGAGTGGGATTGCAGCGGCATAATAGAGCAGGTGAGTGGGAGGCGCCAGGCCAAGGTGGGTGTGAGTGGGGCCTGATTGCCCCGCTGATCACCCCACAGAAGGCAACCAGCAGTGGCGCCGAGGGACAAGGCCACTGCCTGGCTCCCAGGTGCTGAGGGAGCTGGGCGGGGGCCCGATGACTCAGGTGGAGGGGGGCATGTGGAGGCCCGGGGGCCCAGGTGCTACCCAGGACCCAGAGGTCAGCTGGGACCTGCCCTTCCACGCCAGACACTCACACTTCGATCTCCGGCCAGGCCTAGGGACTGCACCCTTGCACAAATTTTGTGCACCAGGCCTCTAGTGATTTTATAAGAGTCTAACTGATTTGCACTTTAACAGAGCCTAACCAACATGGGAGAAGGGAAATATTCAACTCCCCTAGCCTTCCTGTCTAAACTATGCTGGTATATAGGGGGAGCAAGGCTAATTAATACTTTTGAAGGTCACAGTTCAGAGACACAGGCTTACTAACAGAGCTAATTATGAGATTATAGAATGTTTCTCCTCCCCTCACAATTTACCAGCACATCCATAGGACTCATGCATAATAACAGGAGATTATAGTTAAAAGAGTTGCCAAGTCTCAGACACTATTTCAGAAGGAGTATCTAGGGAACCCATAAAAGAACAGGGGTGGAAATAAACAGAGACATATGTCAGTGGTGGTCAAGGGGGTCTCTGTCTGGAGATTACCTCTGGCCAGAGACAGTACTCTGCACCCTAGCTCTCATCTTGCTTTTAGGAATGAATTCAAACAAGAGACAACAAATGGCAGCAAAAGCAGGTGAGGATTTATTTGTAGAAAAGAAATACACTTAGATAAGACCTGAGAAGGCAGCTCAGCTGACAAAGACCAAATTGAGTGCCCTAATATTTGGAACGCATCTAGGCAAGGAGGAAATCATCCCCTCCCTCATGTCTCAAAAAAATGTATCTTTAAATTATACGGCTCCTTCACCCAGGTGTTATGCCAGTTAGATCACATCCTGAAGGGGCTCTGAACCTTTCCTCCTTACATAGAGGCCTGCCCTATCCATTGTCTTTTCAGTTTATCACATCTCACACATGTCTCCTTGTCAGAGGCAGCAGGAGCACTGCTCAGCACTGCTGCTCTGAGTTGTTCTGAGTCCATATATTCTTCTAAATTATTCCTGACTACGCTATGGCCGGTTCTTCCTCGAACCATGCCCACTGTACTAACTGTTGGGAACTAATCCAACCTGTACATATTCCGGATCCTTGGGCCTCGCTTTCCCATCCTGTCGATAGTGCCAAGTGTCAGAGACACAGGTCAATTCTCGCGGTGGGGCAAATGGAGAAGCCATGAGAAATTGTGGGTATATAAGAATGCATTTTTATTGCAGAAGCCAGTGGCACAACAGTCCACATAGGCAGGCAGCTGTACACCAACTGGTGAATACATGTCTTTCCCACAAAGCAGCATTAGTCTCTGTACCCACAGCTATTACCTGAGCAGCCGCACGCTGCCCCCTAGACTCACTGCTTCACACAGTAGCGGCCCCTGAGCTCTCTGGCTCAGCAGCTTCTTCTGTCTCCCCGGCTCAGCACACTGGCTGGCTAACATGGTAGCCATATCTGAGCTCTCTGTGAGCTCTAAGCCTTACATCGTAGCAGTATCAGCTCTCAGCTCCAGCTGAGCTCTCCTCTCTCCTGCACACATAGGAGCTGCATTCTCTGTGCTTACCACCTCTGCTTCTGAGCTCTCTCTAGCCTCTGCTCTGCTCAGCTGCTCTCTCTCTCTCTCTCTCTCTCTCTCTCTCTCTCTGCTCTCTTTAGCAGACTTCTTGGTCAGTAACCTATATATTACTCCAGAGACAAAGAAGTTTAGTTTGCAACAGTGACATAAATCATATTGGCTACTGAAGGGCAGTGTACTATG